>NC_091950.1:80509408-80681908 GCF_031021105.1 Erythrolamprus reginae
TATTATTATTATTATTATTATTTCAATACAACACAGCAAACGAAAACACTATGCTGGATTTCGTATTTCATCACCAGTCGGGCACTAGGACTTCGTGATGTAGTGGCGAATTATGTTTGCCGATCCCAGTAAAACTTTAACCAGGCCTTTTTAAGTATGCATAGTATTATACATCCTGATTATAACCAGTATTCCCTTAATCATATGTTATAGTCTCTTTTATATGCATAATATAATATGCATAATGGTCATAATTATAACCATATTTTCATAATTGTACTACAGGATTTTATGGCTCTATACATTTTAATCTATAGTCATGTACAATCCAATAGTAATATCCTGTATAATATATATTCACGCACACACATGTATGTGTGTGTGTGTAACATATTATATATATGTGTGTGTGTGTGCGCGTATGTAACAAATTTTTGCTGATAATGAAAAGGCAGGGAGACTAGTATAGATCTGTGTCAAGCTATTTTGTTCTCATCAGGTAGCATATCCTTACCTTGCTGGGATTTGAATATATATATATTCAGCACTCTTTTGTCTCTCTCATTGATATGACAAAGCTGAGGCAGAACCTTTTACTGCTATGGATTGATAGATGCAGTGCCCCCCTCAATTTGGTTCTATATGTAGCTCACACCCATTAAAAAATAGCAGTAAAACTAGGTTTTTGTCCCTGACATCAACCTAAATGCCAGGGACAAAAACATAGGAGTACACACTTTTAATTTGAAATGGCACAATCCAGTGGTGGGTTGCTATCGGCATAGATCTGTTTGTGCAAGTGAATGGTGGAAATTTCGCCCTGTTTGCTGAACCACCATTCAGTCAGTGTTGAAGAAGTTTATTGGATGGGAAGCAAAACACCTTCAAGGAAAAACAAGAAATTCCAGTTGCCTCTTGTAAAAGCTGGTGGTTTTCATACCTACTGCCCCACTAGACCATCTCCTAATGTTTAAACACACTGTTAATTATATTGTTACAAGTTTATGAATTTGGTATCAGATGAAGAAAGCCTCGCTGCTATTTTATTTATTTATTTATTTATTTATTTATTTATTTATTTATTTATTTATTTAGTTAGTTAGTTAGTTAGTTAGTTAGTTAGTTAGTTAGTTAGTTAGTTTGTCCAATGCACAATAATATGCAATGAAGGTAATAGAGGATACCTTTGAGGAAAATATATTAGCGAAAGAATAGAAGAGAGAATATAGGAATAAAATATATCAATGAGAGAATAGAAGAAAAGATATAGGGATAGAAGAGAAGATATATGGGATATAGGAGAGACAATAGGACAGGGGTCAGAAGGCCCTCTAGTGAATTTATGCACGCCCCTTACTGACCTCTTAGGAATCTGGAGAGGTCAACCCTGGACAGTCTAAGGGTAAAATGTTGGGGGTTAGGGGATGATATTACAGAGTCTGGTAATGAGTTCCACGCTTCAACAATTCTATTACTAAAGTTGTATTATTTTACAGTCAAGTTTGGAGGTGTTAATATTGAGCTTGAATCTGCTCTTGTATTGTTGTGGTTGAAGCTGAAGTAGTCATTGACAGGCAGGACATTGCAGCATATGATCTTGTGGGCAATACTTAGACCATGTTTAAGGCACCGTAGTTCTAAGTTTTCTAGACCCAGGATTGTAAGTCTAGTTTTGTAGGATATTTTGTTTCGGGTAGAGGAGTGCAGGCCTTTTCTGGTGAAGTATCTTTGGATATTTTCGAGGGTGTTAATGTCTTTTAAATGAATGGACCAAAGCCAACCATCAAAAGTAGAAATGGGAGGACTCAATTGTTTTTACTACTGGTTCTGTGGGTGTGGCTTGGTGGGCATGGCAGGGGAAAGATACTGCAAAATCTCCATTCTCTGCCAATCAGCTGGGACTCATAAGGCAGAAAATAGATGGGTGGGGCCGGTCAGAGGTGGTATTTACTGGTTCTCCGGACTACTCAACATTTCCGCTAACGGTTCTACAGAACTGGTCAGAACTGGTCAGAATCTCCTGAAACCGCCCCGAGTCGTAAACTACTCAAGACCCACTTATACCGCTAGGCATGGGGGAGTTGAGACACCTTTCCCCCAGGATTTTTATATTTTATGTTTGGTATGCATGTGTTGTTTGGTTTTTAAATATGATAGGGTTTTATATGCTTCCTTTTAATATGAGATTTGTTTTTTATTACTCTTGTGAGCCGCCCCGAGTCTTCGAAGAGCGGCGGCATACAAATCTAATAAATTGAATTGAATTGAATTGAATTAAGTCTACAGAGAGGGGCGGCATGTAAATCTAATAAATTGAATTGAATTGAATTAAGTCTACAGAGAGGGGCGGCATGCAAATCTAATAAATTGAATTGAATTGAATTGAATTAAGTCTACAGAGAGGGGCGGCATGTAAATCTAATAAATTGAATTGAATTGAATTGAATTAAGTCTACAGAGAGGGGCGGCATGCAAATCTAATAAATTGAATTGAATTGAATTGAATTGAATTAAGTCTACAGAGAGGGGCGGCATACAAATCTAATAAATTGAATTGAATTGAATTGAATTAAGTCTACAGAGAGGGGCGGCATACAAATCTAATAAATTAAATTGAATTGAATTGAATTGAATTAAGTCTACAGAGAGGGGCGGCATGTAAATCTAATAAATTGAATTGAATTGAATTGAATTGAATTAAGTCTACAGAGAGGGGCGGCATGTAAATCTAATAAATGAAATGAAAATGAAATGAAATCCACCTCTGAAAAGTAACCTATGAGCAAGAAAACACCCAGACAATAAAGCAATGTTTAATAAAACAAACAATAATCCAAAACCACAACTACTGAAAGAGATTTATTTATTTATTTATTTTATTTATTTATTAGATTTGTATGCCGCCCCTCTCCGTAGATGGGTTACCAGTATCACTAGTGATGTCTCTTATTACACACACACACACACACACACAAACACACACACACACAATATGCACATAATGTTGCTACTGTATTTTACAAGTAATGTCTGTCTCCAAGTACAAGGTGCACAGGAAGTCATCTGGATAGCTTTAAACGTTTGCTAACAGGATATTGTAGGTTTACTGCCCAAATTTCCCTTAGAAATGGCAGTATAGGAATGCACGCAACCTTTTTAATGACATCTATGGGACAAGGGCAGTACTACTGTTTGAAGGGTCTCTGTTAAAACTGCCTTCCAGTACAGCTGATGGAAAGATGATATTGATATCAGAAGAGGGTCCAAGATAACAATGTAACATTTAGGTAGCTGCAAACTCTGGATCTTCTTCTTTACAAGAAAAAGTTCAATTTATGTTACCTTTTGGTGTCCAAGTCTTGATAACTCTGCAGCTTATCCTAAATTAGTACACTACCAAACTGAATAAAATTGATCAGAAATAGGGGAGCCAGTCCCATTGGCAATAAATCTGTTGCCTTGTAGTGAGATGGATGGCAAACAAATTTAATTAATAAATACTTCGAAGACCGCTAGCAAAACACCAAACCCCAATTTACAACCTCAAGGGACAGCATAGGAGCATCCCTTCAGAACTGAAACAATTTTGGCAGGGAAGAATAGTTGAGATTATGGTCTTAAATGATCCTTGATTTGTGACTACAATTGAGACAGTAACTTCTTTTGCCAAGCAAGGATGATACATTAAATAAATCACATCCATAACCTTTTTGGCTATGATTGCTAAGTGAATCATCACAGTTGTTAAGTGAATCAAATGGTTGTTAATTGAATTCAGCTTTTCCCATTGACTTTGTTAGTTGGAAATCAGTTGGGAAACTTGCAAATGGCAGTCACATGACCTCAGTATGCTGTAACCATTCAAATACATGCTGGTTGGTAAGTGTCTGGATTATGGAGAATGCTGTGATGGTCATAAATATGAGGATCAATCTTAAATTCTTTTTAAGGACTGGACTTTCTTCATAACTGCAAACAGTTTCTAAACAAATAATTTGAGAACTACCTGTAGTTTGTGATAGAAACTGATTTTCAAACTGAAAAAGTAGTTACAACATTTTCTCTATGCTGTCTTCACTTTAGAAGATGGCTTGGTGATGATGTTATATTTAAAACATTAAACTTGGGTTAATGCATCACCCCTAATATTCCAATTATTTGCTCTACAATTTTAGCCTTTTGAGCAAGAGTCTGGTAAAATCACAACTATCTGGTTTAATGCACAATTACAGTAATATAGAGTTTTAAAAGTAAAGATATTAATAAATAGCAATTCTAAATCTCTTTCTGGTTCAGGATATAAGGAGTTCTTTCTGCATATAAGTAAATTCTAAATAGTCCATGTTTGTAAGGAGCTTACTAATGATCAGGAACAGGTACAGTATTTATCTTTGTTGAAAGCCTTAAGTTTATCTCACAATATATTTTTTGTCTCTGTTTACCTAATTCAGTTGAACGGTCCAGGACCTCTGTTCACTTAGAGTAGTTTACAAACATTCTATGTATTGTTTGTTCACACTGATACTATACATGTGGCCACCAGAGGGGGCAATGCATTCAACTGTGTACAAGGAGCATTGGACAGCTCATATTGCAATGTTTCCACCATCCTGTATTTACCAAAAAAAGGTAAAATGGTTTTTCTAAAACTCCCTACTATTAAACTGCTAAAATATTATGTTTCAAACATACTCCCATGCAGCTTCTCAAATGCACATGGTTACAGCTTAAGTGGCTCAGAGGCTTCAGATCAACACATAAATACTACCAACAGGCCTGTACTGCAAATTTTTGGACATTCACAAGTACTGAAGTTAATAACTGCATCAAAATCAAGTTTCCAGCTATGGAAACAATAAAGTTGCCAAGATCCAGGATGAAATGTTGGAAATTTGTGCATGTGTGAATCTGCTTGGCCTCAAAATCCATTTGGATATACATATGCACCATACCTCTTATGTAACAGAGTTTACTCTCCAGGTTCATAAGGTAAACTATTTAAGTTAAACCCAAAGATGCCATGATAAATATATCTAAGAAAGTACGATTTTTGCCGAGTCTCCATTTTCAGAATGCATAGCCATATCATATTGTGGGAATGATTTTGGAAAGGGTGTATGTGCTTAATTGTTTGTGTTTGTGTTAAATAGTATCTGTAATAGAGTTCTATTTAATTATGACATATAGCAGTAATGGTTGTTTATTTCCAATTGCACTGGATTTAAAAAGTTCCATCCTTAATCAGAATTACTGAATGAAAAATCTTGTGCACCATTATTTGACAATAGGTTAGGAATTGTTGAACTGGAAAATATTCTCCAGTTTTGGAATTGATTTAAGAACAATTTGCTCTTTGGCAGTTCTATTGCAATTAGACTTATTAGTACTTCACAATGGATTATGTCCAGTACCAGAATCTGGAAGAATGCATTGATTGCTTACTATGGTAAACTCACCATAGTCTGGCAACATTATGCAGTAATAAATGATACGTATAATCAGGGTGAAATGCTCTCTCTGTTCTCTTGTGCTGTCGGCCATCAGCTGGTCATGAAGGCAGCGTGAGGCTCCGCCCACCTGTCTATATGCCGCCATTTTGGTTATTTTACCTTCTGCACATGCGCAAAGCATTCTGTGCATGGGCAGATGGTAAAAGAACCCAAATGGTGGTGTCCAGGCAGGTGGGTGGAGCCTCAAGCTGCCTTTGCGACCAGCTTTCTGATGATCGACAGGCACAAGTGAACCAGGAGCATTTAATCCCTGCATGTAACTGAGAAAAAGTATACTGTTTATATTTTGCTTTGTTATTTTAAGATAGAAAATAATTTTACTCAAATCTTACATTTCATGTACTGCTTATCTGAATAAGAATACAAATAATGGTTATATAAGAGGAACAAGTTATATTATTGGCTTTTAAGCCTTGGATCCAATAATACTCCAATATTATTGCCAGCTGACTTTGGTTAAATCATAGCAGCTGAAACTTAAACGGTCATTTCTTGTTAAATTTATATTCTAAATTTATATTTGGAGACAGTCTGATCTAGCAGTTATGGCACCAGCCTAAAAAACGGGAGATTGTACGTACCAATCCCACTTTACTTATGAAAGCTATCTCAGCTCAATTCACAGGGTGGTTCTGGGGCAAATAGGAGGAGGAAGGTATAGTATGTATAGTATTATGTATGTTCCACACTTTCCATTACCTATAAAAATAATAAAGGCAGGATAAAAAAATTAATATTCCTTCAGACAATTGCTATCAAACTTGTATGGAAGAATTATATAATATTGGCCATTGAGTATAAAGGCCAATTAGCACTTCTGGAAGCAAAATCAATGATAAAGCAACAAATTAAAATATCTAACTGATGTTCCTGATTTTTTAAAAAAGAGATAAATGGGTTAAATTCTAAAAAATCTACACAGTGATGTAAAAATGTCTGAACCTAATAAAAGCAACTAACATGTTAAATTTTATTTGATATCCTTTTTTTCACATACTACATATATAAAAAAGTAATTGTAACGTTATAAATGACAAAATGAATTTAAATTTTCTGAGCACAATCTTACCCTACCTAATTCAGTATCTATTTTATACTCAGGCTATTATATACATAGCAATCACATTTAGATTTCATGTATATACTGCTCCATAGAGCTGAACAGCACTCTTTGAATGGTTTACAATGTCACCATATTTCTCCCAACAATTTGGGTCCTTATTTTACCGACCTCGCAAGAATGGAAGACCAAGTCAACCTTGAGCCAGTCCACACTGAACTATGGACAGTCGGTTGAGTCAGCCAGCAATAAGCATTCTAACCACTGTGCCACCAGGACTCCTAACTGCTATAATGTCTGAAGTCAGGAAAGCTGAACTAGGTGTGTGGTACAAACCATGAAAATAGGTTGAATTCATCATTGAAGGAGCAGTAGAACTGTTTTCCAAATAGTACATATGTGTACAGTACTTCATAAAGAAGTACTGTACACATATGTACCGTATCTTGCTTTCTGTTGATAATTGTGTATCTTGCTTTCTGTTGATAATAACATAAGTGCTTCTGAATACAGGGCTATATTTCAAATGCTTTAAAAAGTAGGAATGTTCATTGTTATCTAATTCTTAATGTTAACTCATATTTGTCTTTTACTTCACTAGAAAAATTCAATATTTTCTCTTACCCTGGAACATAAAATTTCTTAGTTTCGTATTAAGGCCATGTTGCTTATAGTGGGTACGATACATGTGAAGATCCTTCTTTGAAGGACATTATGATATTAAGGCAGTGACAAAATTTTCTTTTTAAGTCTGTAGAGACCATATTACTGTGTCAAGGCAATAACAAAATTATGCCAATGTAAGCCTATAGAGACCACTTTCTATGTCGAGAAAGTGGAAAAATAGTGTTATGGGAAATGATGGAGAACACATTGCAAAGTTAAATTATGATGCCAAAACCTTGTCATGTCATCCAGTTCTGGCTTCTAGATAATAGTGAAAGACAATGAAAAATGACAACTGAGCAAATACTGTAGGGTCAAATCACCAACTTGTATAAACTGAAGCTTTATATTTTCTTCTGCAGAGATATACAGTACAGATGATATAATTAGTATTTTATCTTTGATAAATGTTAACAAATTTGCAACTATTTAGCAATCATTTACTAATCACATCTGAAATTGCAATCATACTTCATATTTTGGTTCTTGATATGCAATTTGATCCTGTTTGTGTGTATTCAGAAGCAGGATGTTGAAAAGGAACATATCCTGTATATGTAAATCTTGGAATGCAATTTCTGAAATCGACAATCTGAAGTTTTTAAAAATTGCTTTTTACCTAAGGGGCAATGAATACTTGAATTAGGATTTGCTACAAACCTTCAAAGCAACTCATGCTAAGCCAACTTTACTCAACTAGCACAATTTAGGTGAAGTTCTAAAACACCACAGCATGAGTTTTCCATAACTGTTACCTTGTTCAAAATATATGAATATTTTCAAAATTATATTCTTAGAAATTGATAATTGGTCAAGCTTGTTATATATATTTTAAGAACGATACACTGTGTGCATAGTTAGTCACAGACTATGTCAGTTACATATTTTTTCTTCATTGAAATAGAGAAAACAGTTGTAGTTCAGAGTTTCCTTGTACTAGCAGAAATCTACAATACTAGTTTCTCATATCAGTCATGAAAAGTAATATTTTATTTTATTTTATATTATTTTATTTTATATTGTTTTGTTTTGTTTGTTTTATTTTATTTTATTTTATTTTATTTTATTTTAATTTAATTTAATTTAATTTAATTTAATTTAATTTAATTTAATTTAATTTAATTTAATTTAATTTAATTTAATTTAATTTAATTTAATTTAATTTAATTTAATTTAATTTAATTTAATTTAATTTAATTTAATTTAATTTAATTTAATTTAATTTAATTTAATTTAATTTAATTTAATTTAATTTAATTTAATTTAATTTAATTTAATTTAATTTAATTTAATTTAATTTAATTTAATTTAATTTAATTTAATTTAATTTAATTTAATTTAATTTAATTTAATTTAATTTAATTTAATTTAATTTATTTTAATTTAATTTAGTTTAGTTTAGTTTAGTTTATTTTAGTTTAGTTTAGTTTAGTTTAGTTTAGTTTAGTTTAGTTTAGTTTAGTTTAGTTTAGTTTAGTTTAGTTTAGTTTAGTTTAGTTTTGTTTAGTTTAGTTTAGTTTAATTTAATTTAATTTAATTTAATTTAATTTAATTTAATTTAATTTAATTTAATTTAATTTAATTTTATTTTATTTTATTTTATTTTATTTTATTTTATTTTATTTTATTTTATTTTATTTTATTTTATTTTATTTTATTTTATTTTATTTTATTTTATTTTATTTTATTTTATTTTATTTTATTTATTTTATTTATTTTATTTATTTTATTTATTTTATTTATTTTATTTATTTTATTTATTTTATTTATTTTATTTATTTTATTTATTTTATATTTTATTTTGTTTTGTTTTATTTTGTTTTATTTTGTTTATTTTGGTTGGTTGGATTTCTATGCCGCCCTTCTTCACAGACTCAGGGCAGCTTAAATAAATGAGAATAAATACAGTACAAAATATAGCAAGAGGAACCCAAACCTAAAACTAATGTTTAAAACTTCAAAGATATAAAAACCAGGCATTCACATTCATCCTAACTATAATCGTGAAATCATAATACACAATTGCAAGTTGCATTCACATGTGACACTTAGCAATGATTGTCTAAGTTCATTTTATTGAATAAGCCGCCATCCACCTCATGCATCTTATCACACTAGGGCATAAATCATATTTTACATGTCACAGTAGAGCTGTACGTGCACTACAAGAAGGTGAAACCAAGCATTTTTTAAATATTCTAGTGAAATGAATGATCTCAATCATTTTTTAAATATTCTAGTGAAATGAATGATCTCAATCATTACTGCCATACAAAATCATGCCACTAGTGAAATAGCTACCTGTTAAGATATTCATGAACTGTGAGAGTCATGTTAACAATGTTAGCCAATAAATAGGCATAGCAACTAAGTCAGCCAATGAAAGCTAAACACTTCTGAGTCTGTGCAGAGAATCGAAAATGAAACTGGAAGGCTGGGTGTGGCTCAGTACCATCTGCACTCTCTGTCCATTCTGTACTCTGTGATTGTCTGCTCTGCTGAAACGCAACCAACTGTTGCTTGGGTTTACTTGTAACTACATTGAAGAAGAACTCTGCTAATGGTATTGTAAATTCATCTGTTACTTAGAAACATAGAAACATAGAAGACTGACGGCAGAAAAAGACCTCTTGGTCCATCTAGTCTGCCCTTTCACTATTTCCTGTATTTTATCTTAGGATGGATATATGTTTATCCCAGGCATGTTTAAATTCAGTTACTGTGGATTTCCCAACCACGTCTGCTGGAAGTTTGTTCCAAGGATCTACTACTCTTTCAGTAAAATAATATTTTCTCATGTTGCCTTTGATCTTTCCCCCAACTAACTTCAGATTGTGTCCCCTTGTTCTTGTGTTCACTTTCCTGTTAAAAACACTTCCCTCCTGAACCCTATTTAACCCTTTAACATATTTAAATGTTTCGATCATGTCCCCCCTTTTCCTTCTGTCTTCCAGACTATACAGATTGAGTTCATTCAGTCTTTCCTGATACGTTTTATACTTAAGACCTTCCACCATTCTTGTAGCCCGTCTTTGGACCCGTTCAATTTTGTCAATATCTTTTTGTAGGTGAGGTCTCCAGAACTGAACACAGTACTCCAAATGTGGTCTCACCAGCGCTCTATATAAGGGGATCACAATCTCCCTCTTCCTGCTTGTTATACCCCTAGCTATGCAGCCAAGCATCCTACTTGCCTTTCCTACCGCCCGACCACACTGTTCACCCATTTTGAGACTGTCAGAAATCACTACCCCTAAATCCTTCTCTTCTGAAGTTTTTGCTAACACAGAACTGCCAATGCAATACTCAGATTTAGGATTCCTTTTCCCCAAGTGCATTATTTTACATTTGGAAACATTAAACTGCAGTTTCCATTGCTTTGACCATTTATCTAGTAACGCTAAATCATTTACCATATTACAGACCCCTCCAGGAATATCAACCCTATTGCACACTTTAGAGTCATCGGCAAATAGGCAAACCTTCCCTACCAAACCTTCCCCTATGTCACTCACAAACATATTAAAAAGAATAGGACCCAGAACAGACCCTTGTGGCACACCGCTTGTAACCTGACTCTGCTCAGAATACTCGCCATTAACAATAACTCTCTGATTGTCTATGCTTCAGCCAGCTTGAAATCCACTGAACTATCCAGGGATTAAGTCCAATCTTCACTAATTTATCTATCAGCTCTTTATGTGGAACCGTATCAAAGGCTTTGCTGAAGTCCAGATAGGCAATATCCACGGCACCACCTTGATCCAACACCTTTGTGACATAGTCAAAGAAGTTGTTTGTAAAGTCCTTTGGGAGTTTAACGCCATGTAAATTAAACTAATAAATAAAGAAGTTAATGAATCCAGCTGAATCAGTTATCTATATGTGCTTCTGGTTTTGAATTTTGATGAATGAGATCTGGATACCAACTCTGAAGTTTCTAAGAGCAGAAAGTAAAGATCGGTTACTGGAACTGTCCTTCCATTGGCGATGCATCCTTCATGATTTTTTCCCTTGAAAAATTACAATCAGAAAGAAACAGAAACATCTTTGTATGAAATATTCAGAGTGGTGGACAATAAGAGACCTCACATCTTTGAAAGTAGCTGTAAGAAATATAGATGTGTAGAAAGATGTAGAAATTTACTTTTTAAAGAATAAAGACCTCTTATAAATCTTGCACACTGTTGTGATGAAATTCTCTTAAAAGCATAGTGCATGAATAGGACTGCACAAACTGCTTTAGATATTTAATTATGTACATATTCATTACCTACATTACTTTCTCACAATGACTACTGTAGCTACAAAATTATAGGTTCATACATTAAACTATTTTTAGCACAGTGAAGGAGAACAGGCTTAACATTAAGCTTATAATCTGACTAGTGGTTCACTGTTAAACTTACCATATTTTAAAAATTAACAAAGACAGTTTTGAAGGGGAAATAATACATGGTCTGAAACCCAATTTGAAACATTCCCTGGCATGAAAGGATTGTTTTTTTATACCCTCCCTCGTATATTTATCTTCTCCCACTTTTTTCCTCTGTATCTTCAGGATCTATGCTGGAAAGGTGAAGACCTAGATTTTGAGGATATTTGGGGATCTCAAAGAGGGGTAATAGTATACTTTCTGATTCTTCTGGCAAAAGGAATTGCATCAACAACTGTCACTAATAATTTGCTCCTTTACTGAAACCGTAACTTACAGTGAAAATTTGAATGATAACTTTTAAAAAATAGCATGTATCCAGCTTATTTTTTATAATATAAGCTTTTTAATGCTGTTTTTCCATATCTGGATGCACAGAACTTATTTTATTTTATTTTATTTTTTATTTATTTATTCATTTTGTCCAATACACAAATACATAGGAAGAAAAATAAACATGTAGTAATATATATAAGGATAAAAGTGAACTTGGAGGAGAGGACATCTGAAAGGAAGAAAATATATATGATAAGAGAGAGAAAGGAAAGACAATTGGACAGGGGACGAAAGGCACACCAGTGCACTTATGTACGCCCTTTACTGACCTCTTAGGAACCTGGAGAGGTCAATCGTGGAGAGTCTAAGGGAGAAATGTTGGGGGTTAGGGTAAGTATGCAAGTGCCGAGATGATGTGGGAGTATGTAAAATAAATCATTTTCCAATAAGCATTCCTCTCTAATTTCATTGTTTAACATAGAAAATCTTGATACTGGATTTGTCAGAAAGGGAGGGCAAATCTTAGAGATTTGGGTAAATGCGTCTGCAATGGTAAGCAAGATGATGATAATAATAATGATATTTTTAATTCACCTTTTAAATATATTTATTTATTTGTAAAATTTATTGGCCATTCGTCTTATCCGAGGGTATCTCCAGACAGTTTGCAATCATAAATGTAATCATATCATGTAATCAAATCAAAGGGGAGAATATACCTAATATAATATTCCTCTCTCCTCCTATTTCCCCCACAATGGAAAATGACTAAACCAAAGTTACTGGATTACATGCCTAAGTGTGCCTAGAACTCACACTTCCTTATTTTCTGGGTCAACAACTTTACCCCTACACCTCTCTCTCATCTCTGCCTTTCTAATCTCATTTCTAATTTCTATTCTTCTGTCTCTATTAGTCTTTGAACAAATGTAAAAGTATCTCAACTCTAACCATCAAAATCATTTTGTATTTGAGATTTTCCAACACTTTATAAAACATTATGAAATTTAGAATTCTAGGTAATGTTATTTGTATAAGCAAAAGTGGCCAGCAGACAGCATAGAGAGAAAAATGAGTTGGCCATGGTCCACAGAAAAATAGGGATGAAGATTCTACCAAACCCCATGGAAGGCAATGCTGCATCTCCTCCATCCAGAGACTGATTGGTCCAGTCACTTTCTCACCTTGATTTTCAGAATAAGTAAGGAGCAGAGAAATGTGCCTCTCATAATTCAGGGAGCAAAGTGCAGGTTTGAAAAGAGGGTCCACTTCAACTTTTTTGGTACATTCCTTTCTTCAGAGAGGGGCGGCATACAAATCTAAGTAATAAATAAATAAATAATAAACATGCAATAAGATTTTGCAAAACCGCCCACTCCAAGCAAGACAGAGGATATAGTAATGATGATGATGATGGTGATAACAGAATTGGAAGGGACCTTGGAGGTCTTCTAGCCCAACCCATTACTTAGGCAGGAAACCCTACACTACTTCAGAAAAATGACTGTCACATCTTCTTAAAAACTTCTAGTGTTGGAGCATTCACAACTTCTGGAGGCAAGCTGTTCCACTGATTAATTGTCCTGTCAGGAAATTTCTTCTTAGTTCTAACTTACTTCCCTCCTTATTTATTTCCCACCCATTGCTTCTTGTTCTACCCTCAGGTGCTTTGGAGAATAATTTGACTCCCTCTTCTTTGTGGCAACCCCTGAGATATTGGAACACTGCTATTGTGTCTCCCCTGATCCTTCTTTTCATTAAAATAGATCCAGTTCATGCAACCGATCTTCATATGTTTTAGCTTCCAGTCCCCTAATCATTTTTATTGCTCTTCTCTGCACTCTTTCCAGAGTCTCAACCTCCTTTTTACATCATGGTGACCAAAACTGAATGCAGTATTCCAAGTGTGGCCTTATCAAGGCATTATAAAGTGGTATTACTGATCTTGATTCTATCCCTCCGTTAATGCAGCCTAGAACTATGTTGGCTGTTTTTGGCAGCTGCTGCACACTGCTGGCTCATAGTTAAATGGTTGTCTACTAGGACTCCAAGATCCCTCTCACAGTTACTACTGTTGAGCAATGTACCACATATATGTTACCAGTGCATTTTGTGCATTTGAAGGAAGCAAAAGAAATGGGAAACAAAAGGTTATTTGTATGATTTATTTAATTTGCATATAATTTACACCATATAATACTGTGGTGTTAAGCAACATGGGGGCCTAATGGTGAAGACTTTTGTCTTCCACTCAGAAGGTTGAAAGTTCAATCCTAGAGAGCGGCAGATGTTTCTCTCCTACAGTACAAAGAAAAAAAATATCTGCTGTAAACTCCACATAGGCATCAGGAAGGGCATTAGGAAACCAGCATATGCCCAGCTCCAGCTCCATGCTCAGCCCTGACTCTACCCCAAATTAAGAGACTACAGAGTCATAAAACGTAATATTGCTGTTTAATATTGTGCTGTTAATTTAGGCTCTAATTTAAGACAAAGTGTAACATTAATATCTTCATTCTTCAGATGATTTTAAAACAGTTATTACTAAAGCTAGCCATATTATTCAAGAACTTTTCTGAGGAAATCAGAAAATGCTCATAAATATACTTCAAAAAGAATAAACCGTTTATCTGACATTACAGTATAAACAGAAAATATTACGATGAAGACTCCCCTTCCATCTTTTCCTCTGGCGCGGCCATGGGGAGAATGGAAGTATCCAATCGCATTTGAAAGTCATTAATCTGAATGAGAACAGATTGCAGTCATTTTATGGTATGTGTGAGCAAAACTGAATAATTTATTATTTTGGCTTGTTAGAGGAAAGCACAGTTAAACTTAAGCATACTGTCCAACTTGGATGAAACAATAAGCAACGGTTTAAAATTAAAGCAGTTTCTTCTTCTCTTTCTCATTGAGAACCTTTATGAGGCATAAAGAGAATGAAACAGGTACAATCAAACTAAATTACAATGCAATATTATATTTAAATCGGATTACTAGCTATCTACATGTAAAAATATATTTATTTATTGGTTGATTGATTGATTGATTGATTGGTTGGTTGGTTTGAGTTATATGCCACCCCTCTCCAAAGCCTCAGGGCGGCCTACAATATATAAAAGGAAACAATAAAATACAATAGCTAAATCCAATTAAGTAAAACTAGCTGAACTAATCTAAAATCCAGATTACGCTAAAAATCAATTGTACCCATTCAGACATCGACCAAACATAACATTTGTTGGCAAGGTGGCCAAGACCTAATCGCCACAAGCCTGGCCACTTAAATGAGTCTTAAGACTTTTGCAGATGGTAAGGAGGGTGGGGGCAGTGTGAATCTCTGGGGGGAGCTGATTCCAGAGGGTCGGGGTCCCCACAGAGAAGGCTCTCCCCCAATGCCCTGCCAAGCAACATTGTCTGGTTGACAGGACTTGGAAAAGGCTAATTCTTCTGAGTCTTCGGAGAGGGGCGGCATACAAATGTAATAAAATAAATAAATAAATAAATAAATAAATAAATAAATAAATAAATAAATAAATAAATAAATAAATAAATAAATAAATAAATAAATAAATAAATAAATAAATAAAAATTCTGTGGGACCTAACCGGTCACTGAGACTCATATGGCAGATAGATAGGTAGGTAGGTAGGTATGGAAAGATATATACTGCATTTTTCGGTGTATAAGACGCACCTTTTTACTGAAAAAAAAGTGCTTTAAAAATCGGGTGCGTCTTATATATCGAATGCTGATGAGCCCCCCTCGCCACCGCCCCAGCAGCCCTTGGCGGGAGGCAGGCATCTTGGCCTCGGGGTTGGCCAGGGTGAGTGAAACATTTTCACACACACACACACACGTAGTGACACAGGAGTGGGATGGCTGGGAGGAGAGGAAGCTTCATGCCATGAGGAAGGAGCAAAGGGGGAGTCGGGGGAAAAAGGGGCAGAGCCGTGAGGATTTTGTCTGATGCATTTTGAGGACGTTCGTTTCCCTCACAAAAGTCCTTTCAGGGTATTTGGCATCAAATGGCATCTTTTCTCTCCTAATACAGAGGTAGTGAAATGGCAGGAAAGTGTAACAGAAAACAGAGAGAAAACAGCCGAGTTGGGGAGGGAAATGAAGTGGATGCTCTATCGGCCTTTAGTTGGTTTTCCTTGCTAGATTATGGATAAGAAGGCCAAAAAATCAGCAGGGAAGAAAAAGAAAAACCCTATGGCAATCTAAGAATTTTATTATTTTCCAAGCTGATCCCTGAAGTAAGAAACAAATGCAGCACAGACTAGCCTCCCAGCCTCTCTCCCAGCTTCCTGACCAGCCAATGGCTCCCCAGTGTTCGCCTTCCTCTGCCGCCACCGGTGCCCGGCTCCTCCTCCTCTTCTCAGAAGATGACAGATGGGTGGCGGCGTGGAGGCTGGGAGAGTGGGGGGGATTCCCCTCTGCCTGCCGCTGCTCCCTCCCCTTTCCAAAGAGCACCAGGGTAGACTTCAACTCCCAGAGTTCCTCATCCAGCTTCGCTGAGTCAGAGCCCTCCCCCTCCCCACCGCGGTGTTCGAGCGAACGCCGAACCTGAACATGGACTTTTTTAAAAGTCCGGGTTCAGGTTTGGTACGCCGAACACCGCAAAGTTCTGCATGGACCCGATCTATTCAAGTTCGGTTCACCCAACACTAATCAATGCATGCTCAATTCATAGGAAGTTTCATTGAACTCAGTAGGGTTTATTTCTGAGAAAATGTGAATAAGAATAATCTATAATTGCAATTTAAAAGGGAGAAGGAAATCAGAATTGCGAGATAGGATTATTTTAAACTTTTAAATACATTTATACCTTTAAATTAAATTCATTTACTATAATACAGGGGTGTTAAAATTTATTTCATTGAGGGCCACATCAGAATTGTGTTTGACTTTGGAGGGCCTGGGTGGGCATGACCAGAGTGGGCATGGCCAGCATGATGTCACTTGTGTTGGGGAGGTGCCTGTGGTAGCCCATGCACTCTGCCAGCAAAAACAGACTCCTGAGCTCGCTTCCAGCTACAACAACCTCCTGCAACCCTCTGCCAGCAAAAACAGAGCTTGGGGAAGGCCCTCCTGACCTCCATTTTCACTGCCAGAGGCACCGTGGCCCGTGGGGCAGTCCTTCACTTTTTCAAGGACAGCCCCACGGGCCAGATCTAAGCACCCCGTGGGCCAGTTCCAGCTCACGGGCCTTGAGTTTGACACCCCTGTTATAATATCTGAAGATACTGGCAGTTCTAGTCCAAAACATCTGGAAGACATCATTGGAAAAGATTGCTTTAAACATTTGATCAGTCATAATCCACTTTAAAAGATGAGAGAACAGATTTAGGAAAAGAAGCAACAACCAGACAGATTAACATTTTTAGGTGTTGAAATCTGTCTGTCTGTATGTCTGTTTGTTTGTCAAACATGTATAGGATTGTATTAATTTATATAACATAACATAAGTAAAAAGTAGCAATAAAAGAGGACAATAGGACGGGGACAGTAGGCATAGTGGTGCGCTTATGCACACCCCTTACAGACCTCTTAGAAACTGGGAAAGGTCAAGTGTCTTAGACAATCTAAGGTTAAAGTTTTGGTTTAAAATTCCCTCCAAATCTGTCAAGGAGTTCGTTTAAAAAACAGATACAGTTGAAATAACCTTTTTCTATCTATAGAAGTGATTATGAAGCCCTTGAGACATTTACCTTTCACATGGTAGACAAGACATAAGCAAGTCTCTAGAGATTACTTGAAAATCGCCATGGTATGCATTTAGAGAGATTGATGACATGGGCATTAAGAATGATAACCCTTTTATATTAACTATTTGGGTTTTGTAAGTTTCACTTACTTCTCTCTTACTCTGTAAAATCACCCTGACCTTGTCCTCCATGTCCTTGAATATCAATTGAGTAATTCCTTTCTTCTTCAGCCTTAATAATACTTGACACTGAGGTTGGCCACCTTAGATTGCAAGGCTTGTATGTGGCATTCTAGTATTGGTGTCAAATAGAAATTTGAAAAAATCTATACATTAGATTGTAGCTGCTCTCTATACATTGCAAATAAACAAAATGCCATTTTTTAGTTCATTAAAAGAGCTTTCACTAACCTCTTGTAAATGACTGAGAAAAAATTATACAAATTTGAACAGATAGAGACATGCATTCATTAAAACTTAGATTTACATATACATATATTTTTATTTTTCTCACCATCTGTTGAAAATCTAGAAACTCATCAGTATTGACAATTAGCACACACAAACAATTTTAAAAACTGTGCTTAGTTTCACTCACTTGCCTCCCTTTCCTTGTTTTCCAATGTGGATTTTTGTTTTCAAAATGTCATTAAGTCAATTGCTTATATAAGTCTCTGCCTTACATATATTCTCTCTGAATTTCTACTTGTTATTTCTAAGGTTGGATGAATCCATCAAATTTATTTTATTCAGATGCTCATTTTTCCAACATTAAATGTGTTCTGTGCCAGTCTTTTTAATTTGCAATTTTTTTTTAAAAAAAGAAATATGTATGAAAATGAATTCACATTTTATAAACATTTTTTCTGAATATGAACATTTTTGCATAGAGGGTCACCATAAGTAATTCCCCCATGATTTATTAATTTATTCTTTTTTAAATTTACTGCTCAGTGAGTTACAATCTCAACAGTACATTGTCCAAAGTATAAATGATTTTTAATTAGAATATATTACAATTGAAAGATATAATATAACCTTACGTGGATACTGCATGTTTTGAATAATTTTGAGTTCCAAAATGCATTACATTTTTCTAAAACTGCAGTACAATTTATTTTACTCACCATTAGCCTTTTGGGTATCTTTCTTTCTTTCTTTCTTTCTTTCTTTCTTTCCTTCTTTCTTTCTTTCTTTTGTCCTTCCTTCCTTCCTTCCCTCCCTCCTTCTCAAAATAGAAAGGAAGGGATATTTTCTCCTAGTATATTTCCCTACCTGTCTGCCTCCTAAGTATGGTTGTATCTGAACAAATGTCTGCACAAATATCTAAATATCTGCACAAACCTGGAATTCCACCTGCTAGGTATTTCATCTGCATGTTACTATGTGAACAGGACTTTGGATGCTCTTGAATGTTATAGAATCTCAGTCTTTGGATCACTGTATTAATTTGTTTTCATTTTAAATTGACTTTTGCCTTCCACAGTCTGTTTTGTACCTTATTATTCTTTTTCTGCTATTTTTTTGTTTTTTGTTCCTGACTTATAAAGTGACTCATTTGTTATGAGAACTCTGTTCTAGAACTCTCTCTCAAAATGTTAAAGGCCAATATAAGCAACAGAACAGTGGGTTATATATTGCACAGCAAGTGGGTGTAGATATTGTGAGCAGAACAATTAAACTCTGAGTAACTCCATCATGTAATTCAATGGTGAAAAAATAAGGTTATACATGTAGGAAAGAAAAACAGCCGTGTTCCAATATCTCAGGGGTTGCCACAAAGAAGGAGTCAACCTATTCTCCTAAGCACCTAAGGGTAGAACAAGAAGCAATGGGTAGAAACTAAACAAGGAGAGAAGTAACTAAGGAGAAATTTCCTGACAGTCAGAACGGTTGATCAGTGGAACAGCTTGCCTCCAGAAGTTGTGAATGCCCCAACACTGGAAGTTTTAAAGCAGATGTTGGATAACCATTTTTCTGAAGTAGTGTAGGGTTTCCTGCCTAAGCAGGGGGTTGAACTAGAAGACCTCCAAGGTCCCTTCCAACTCTGTTGTTGTTGTTGTTGTTGTTGTTATTGTTATGTCTGAAGAAGTTTCTAATCCAATGCCATGCAACGTACAAGGCATTGTACTCTGTGTCCTACTACACCTCCAAATACCATGCATTTGTAGCTATCCAGGCAAGAGAAATTTGTGAGTGTGTCTTCTCACCCTTTTGTCGGTCTCTCTGTTCCTTTGTATACCATTGTGATTTTATTCCCTTACATTAATTAGATACTTAATGTCAGTTTAAACTATTTGTTTATTAAGACTATACATATTACTTTAAAATGAATATGAGATTTGTTTAAAATCTTGGAAATTGCAGTCTATCTAGGGCTGAGTTACCTCAGCTCAATGTACACCAGCGTTTCCCAACCGGTGTGCCGCGGCACACTAGTGTGCCGCGAGACATGGTCAGGTGTGCCGCGAAGCTCCTAGGAAAGCTCCAGCTGAGCAGGGCGCTGCCGGTGCCTCCAACCTGGAGCTCCCACTTGCAGCTGTCCCCCGGCTACTGCCCGATGCCTCTGTTTCCGGTGCTCTCCTGCTGGGCCCCAAAGAAGGAAGGCAGGAAAAAGGAGAGCTTCATTCTTCACACCGGGGGACAGCTGCGAGTGGGAGCTCCAGGTGGGAGGCACCGGCACCAGCAGTGCCCCACCCAGCTGGAGCTTCCATGGCATCGGCGGCAAGTGTCCTTTGGGGCCCGGCAGGAGGGCACTGGCGGTGGGAGCGGGAGGGTGCCAGCTGCAGTGGCCCCAGGCAGTCGCGGGAAGATGGCGGCGGCGAGAGGGAGCTCCAGGGTGGATGCACCGACAGTGGTGGTTGGATGTGCTGCTGGAGACATACATGTTGGTGCTGCGGGGCTGGCACTGGCTCGCTGGCTGGGCCGGAGGTGCCAGCCCCATGCCCAGCGCAGCGCCAGCATATACGGCGCCCAACAGCACATCCAGCTGCTGCCGTCAGGGCTCCCGCTCACAGTCAGCCACTCTGCCGCCACCCTTGGCTACTGCCCGATGCCGCTGTTGTCGGCATGGTGTAACGAGAGAGAAAGAGAGAGAGAGAAAGAAAGAGAGACATAGCAAGAGAGACAGAGAGAGAGAGAGAGACATATCAAGAGAGACAGAGAGAGAGAGAGAAAGAGAGACATAGCAAGAGAGGCAGAGAGAGAGAGAGAGAAAGAAAGAGACATAGCAAGAGAGAGAGAGAGAAAGAAAGAGAGACATAGCAAGAGACAGAGAGAGAGAGACATAGCAAGAGAGGCAGAGAGAGAGAGAAAGAAAGAGAGACATAGCAAGAGAGGCAGAGAGAGAGAAAGAGATAGCAAGAGAGACAGAGAGAGAGAGAAAGAAAGAGATAGCAAGGGAGACAGAGATAGAGAGAGAAAGAAAGAGAGACAGCAAGAGAGGCAGATCGAGAGAAAGAAAGAGATAGAAAGAGAGACAGAGATAGAGAGAGAGAGAGAAAGAAAAAGAAACATAGCAAGAGAGGCATAGAGAGAGAGAAAGAGATAGCAAGAGAGAGAGATAGCAAGAGAGACAGAGAGAGAGAGAGAGAGAGAGAAAGAAAGAGACATAGAAAGAGAGGCAGAGAGAGAGAGAAACAAAGAGATAGCAAGAGAGACACAGAGAGAGAAAGAAAGAGATAGCAAGAGAGACAGAGATAGAGAGAGAGAGAAAGAAAGAAAGAAAGAGAGACATAGCAAGAGGCAGAGAGAGAGAGAAAGAGAGATAGCAAGAGAGACACAGAGAGAGAGAGCAAGAGAGAGAGAGAAAAAGCAAGAGAGAGAGCAAGAGAGGGGGAAGGAGGGAGAGAAAGACATAGATGGAGGGATGGAGGGAGCAAGAAAGAGAGGAAGAAAGAAAGAGGGATGGAGAGAGAGAAGGGAAGGAAGGAAGAGAGAGAAAGAGGGCGGGAGAAATAGAGCGAAAGGGAGGAAGAGATATTTTTTTTGTCCAAACTTTTTTTTGCTCCCCCCCCCCTCAATGTTCCCCAGGATTTTGAAAATATGAATAATGTGCCACGGCTCAAAAAAGGTTGGGAAACACTGATGTACACAATATTGTCACCAGCTCTGTGTTTACCGCCTTCATTTTTTGCCCTCATTAATAGAATTGTGATCCTAGTTATAGCAATCTACTGCATTTCATGATAAAGTGGTTAAAGGAACTTGAGGCATAAATGGAAAGCTCTCTGTGTCCAGAGCTCAGCTGCCTTAAGATGCTTTAAGTAATTTAAAAGCCTCTGATCTAGTAGGTTTTGCCAGAGGAAAACATTACAAGCCCATTTAAACACAATGTTCTAAAAATTAAGTCAGTATAATTTTCTACTTTCACTATGAGAATATCATTAAGGAATATCTAAGGACTAAATTTATTCCAATAATCATTACAATGATGCAAAAAAAAAATTCCTTTGCTTCAATAATTGATTTTTGCTTCATTTAAATGTACAGAGTAATTCCAACTTCGTTCCTTATTAGCTCTAATGACAAATTTTAAAATAGCATGACTCTGAAATAAAGATGAAAATTCATCCAAAAGTTATTATATTTAAATGGATTTAATATTTAAAATCATTTGATGCAAATAGCCATCATGAATCACGGCAAATATACTAAAATGTAATTAAATGTTCTTCTTGGGCCATAGCAAGTTTTTCCATGAACAGGATTTTCTACCTTCTTTTTTTCTCTCCTCAGATTTCCTCTGGGGTTTATGGTTAACATTTCAAAATACTTCAAAAGGCATTTCTTTTTCACAAACTTCATCTACTCTAATTCAAATATTATACATTGTTTTCTCTTAAAAGTTAACCCTAGTACATAATTAAATCTTTTTCCTATTTTATTTAAGCAGCTGAGGAAAAAACAGATTGCAAGTCAGCTAAACAATTGTTTACAGACTTAAAGATGGAATATTTAACAGGCCCAAATATGGAATATAATCTTAAATGTGGAATATGGCACAAAGCAATTCTGGAATAACACAACGTTTAAGTTTGGCGAAGAGTCTAACTGTGGGCCAGTGACTGAGCTTTGTAAATTAATTGTTTAATTTAGATGGGAGACATCAAAGCCAAAAACAAATCAAACTAAATCAAACTCTTCTACCAAGTATTTGTTAAGAGAATGCAGTTAGTAAGATGCTGCTTCATTAACCTCAAACTTAAGAAAGGGGAAAGATAGGCATTTACAAATTTATTCCTGTTTCTTCCACAAAGTCATTATAATTGACTAACTTTAAAGTGGCATAGGTGGGTTCCCTATCAACGTCTTATTTACTAATTAAGTATATATTCTATTTTTTCTATCTGTCAAGCCCTCAAGTCTTGTTAGTGCAAGAGAGAATGTTATGGTTCCATAAAGACTAGCAGGTATTATAACATAAATTACCAGAGACTCAAATTCAATTTAGACATGCACGATTCTGACCTGAGGTAGAGTTTACTCTATAGAAGACTTCTAATTAATTTCTTAAATCCAGTAGTAGTTTGGCAGCAATATGGGATTTCCTCCTATGGTAAATACTGAAGTTGAGCTAGAGATGTCTGATATACTTCATGGCTCAGATTTATCAGCTTGGGAAATCATCCTGTTCATTTTGTATTAATCCTGAGGGTAGCTAGTCCTCATTCCTAAGAGGTCTGCAAGGGACATGCATAAGTGCACCATTGTGCCTACCGTCCCTGTCCTACTGTCCTATTGCCCAAATTTATCTATACCTACTTTGCTTTTGTTTATGTTTATACCATACATATTATCTTGTACACAGATTGGCAAACAAACCAACAAGCAAGCAAGCAAGCAAACAAACAAACAAATAAATAAACAATTTCCTGATAATCAATTTGCTCTAAAAGATACAAAGGTGAAAATATTATAGCTCTTTGTTTAACAGTAAGATAAAATTTCCATGGATATTAGAACAATGTGTGATAAATATAAGGGGGAGGGGGGGACAATACAGGTGGTCCTCAACCTATAACCACAATTTAGTCCAATATTTATGTTGCTACGCAAGGCAATTCTTGAGTAAATTGTGCCCCATATTATAACCTTTCTTGCCACCAGTTGTTTAGTAAATCACTGTGATAGTTAAGTTAGTAATACAGTTGTTATGTGAATCTGGTTTCCCCATTAACGTTGCTTGTCAGAAGATTTCAAAAGGTGATAACATGAATAGAATAGAATAGAATAGACCAATAATATTACTACTTTTTGTGCACAATTTAATTCTGATTAGATCATGTTTTTTTAAATAAAGAAAAATAATATTTGGAAACCATTTCTTCCATAAATCGGTAGAAGGAAAAAATGAAGACAGCAAACAGTTAAACCAAATATTATCCTGCTATCACATTCCATTTTGATTGGAGCAAGTAATAATAGTCTGACTACGAAGATTACTCTGATTGGAAGTTAAATCGGTCAGTCACAGTATAGTCAACACTTGATGTCCCATAAGACTATTAAACAGTTGTATTCCCTATGGAATTTTCAGTCTTAGAAATAGAATATATTTTGATGCATGGTCAGTGTTAGCCAGAACTCTAGGGAAATCAGCAAATGTACTCTCACACACTGTCATTAACAGTTTTAAAAGGCAAGGGAAGTACTTTTGCCAGTTGAATAAGGAGAGCTGTCTGCTGGAGCAGAGCTTAAATAAAATAGCATAATTCTAAGATCAAGCACTAACAATTAGAAATGTATAGAATTCTTTGTTCTATGTAGTCATTTCATTCATATTTACTATTAAAAATCCATTTGCTTTATTGTTCCTCTAACTCTCATTCACGTAACCAGTTCAAAATTAGTTGCTCTTATGTTTTCTTCTAGCATTTTATTCACTAGAAAACTCAGTTTGCTTTCCTCTTTCTCTCACTCCAAACTAATTGAAATCAAATATGCAGGCTGCTTCAAGAAATCAGATATATCAAACTTCAAACACTTGAAGAAACTAATTAAAAATCATGGACTTAATTACTATATAAATTAAATTATGTAAACGAAATTTATCACAGTAATTCTGTGACCTAGGCTGGCTTTTCCAAATTATTTCTAGCATTCAACCTCAATAGAAACAAATGTAACGAATTAAGTAAGTGGGAAACCCATTGATTTTTATCATTCAGGTATCATCATTCAAAAGGATCCTGAAGTATAGATAATATTTTCTCCAGTGGATGAGCTTAGAAAGCAGACAAAAGTCCTGTGTAATGATTGGTAATTGACAATTCTGGTTTAAACCATTCCAAGAAAATCTTTCTAAATAAAAGGTCCCCACAGCATACTTTTATGCTGTCACTATTTGAGGACTACCTGTATCTTTTCTTGTATGGTTGTTTTTGGGTTGTCCTGAAAGCTCTAGTTGTTGGGTTTTCTTGTTTTTCTTGTTTTGTAGCCACATTGGATTTTTTTGCTATCAGCCATTTTTAATGTGCTTTTAATATTTAATATTTTCTCTGCCCTGGAATTCTGATAATTGTTTTCAGTTTATCACAATTTAATAAAATTTATTCAAACTGGCCAGAGTCAATGGGAGTCAGGCAATACATAAATTTAACAATTTATTGTTATTTTTATCATTCATTACACAGTCAGACAGATGTTGAGACTGGATTTGACGTTTTATCCAGCTATTGAGTTATCTATGGAGAGTCAAAGACATCCTGGTCATGGTTGTCCCAAAGGAGGTTTAAGAGGTAACTGGACTTTCTTGTTTCCTTTGAAGACATTTCACTTTTCATCCAAAAGGCTTCTTCAGTTCTGACTGACTGGTAGAATGGAAGGATTTATATTCCTTGCAGACAGTTGGTCATTTGCATTGTTTTGAGAGTCATTGAGGCTATTTGGGGGATTTGTCTGGTTCTTCAGGGTCACCTGAGTAGTGCAAACAAATGGGTGTGGAGCCATGCTTTCTGCAGCTTGTTTTTTTTCTCTGTCTCCCTTCACAAAAAGTGCTGCAAAAAACACAGCTCCATAAGACATTCCTTTCAACAGCTCCAAGAAGGTTCCACAGCCATTTATTTGCACTAGTCAGATGACCCCAAGGATAGAGATAAACTCCCAAGTGTCCTCAATGATTGTCTAAAAAAAATTCAAATGACCAGCAGTCCTCAAGGAATATAAATACTTCCATTTTTCACCATCCAGTCAAAGCGGAAAAAGCATTTTGGATGAGGAGTGAAACATCTCCAAAGAAAACAAGAAAGTCCAGTGGCTTCTTGAAAAAGCACTTTTGAGGTACACATCACATATGTGCATATTTGATAGTTACAGATATTGTTACAGATTGTAAGTTGGATTGGATTGTTCCAAGTAAAGCTGCCTTTTGCAATTGGCTGTTGGTAAATTTGTCAATGCCTGTGGTGTTCAAGTGTTGCTTTAGTTGTTTGGGGATTGTACCTAAGGTGCTTATTACTATTGGTCAGTAGTTGGACTTGAATAGCTTAACAACCGGTTCTCTGGCTGGGTAGGCATGGCAGGTTGGTCATGTGTCTAGGCGGGTGTCACTCATCACACCCAGCCCCACCTCCCAACCACTCACCTCAAAGGCAGAGGTAGGATACCACCAGTTAGGCCTAATCCCACCACTGCCTGGCCCCAACCTGCCTGTTTATTGTTCGGGTTTTTGCCATTATTTTTTAGTCATTTTCAGGCTGATTTTGGGCCATTTCCAATCTGGTTTTGGGGCTATTTTCAGTTGTTTGGGGCCATTTTCAGTCTGCTTTGGGGGGCATTTTTAGGCCATTTTTGGACCATTTCAAGCTGTTCTCATGCTATTTTTTGGTCTATTTTCACATCATTTTAGGCTGGTTTCAGCCCAAAAAATTGGCCTGAAAAATGGCCCAGAAAACAGGCTGAAAATCAAACATGGATGGGGCCAGCCAGTGGTGGGATTTGCTGGTTTGCTGAACAGCACATAATCTTAACTACTGATTCACCTGAACCTGTGTGAACTGGCAGCAGCTCAAATCTGCTATTGGTACTACCTTTGCTTTCTTTGTTATTATTATTGGGGGAGTTAGACTAACATGTGCTTTCTGGGATATTCAGCTTTACTTTTCCCAAACTGAAGGACTCCAGGCAGCAGCAGCCAAAGAATACGGACATAGCTTGTTTCACCCTGCAGGGAAACTACTGTTCTTAGTCTGACCTCGTCTTGCCCTATCACAGACATCAGCACTACATGGTCTGCTGTGCTACTTGCACTTCTGCAACTCCGTCTACTTTGGGTTCACTACGCCCTGGGAAGGAAAAAGGGCCAGCAAGGTAAGTCAGGAATTTCCTGGAAGGAGCATGGGGTAGAGTTTGTATCCTAATGGAGGCAAGCATGATGAAAATTCCCCATCTTTATTTATTTGTTTGTTTGTTAATTTGTTTGTATGTTTTTATGTATGTTTGCTTATTAAATTTGTATGCCGCCCCTCTCCGTAGTCCTTCATGCCTCTTTGAAAGACAGCAATTTGTTAACTGGAAGACATCGTTTGCAATTTCTATTGGGCAACAGTATATTCCAGCATCAGGACTAGTTTTATTTGTTCTTCCACTTATTGTCACTCTGGACAGTCTTTGTAAAGCTTATTCATTTTTACAGAATGAATATTTTAATCTTAAGTGTAATTCCATTTTTTCTTGAATTGACTCTGTTCCTTCAATAGTTACCATGAAATTCCTGTAGCTAGGGTTTTTTTTACACCCATTAAATTACATTTATTCTTGCTAAATTAAATTAACATTAAAATTTAAAATTCTAATTTTATTGTAATTTCCTTGATTGTGAATTTCCCAGAGCTGTTGAGAATCAAGTGGCATACATTTAATAAATTATTATTACTATTTGTCTTTCTGCACTGAGGTCAAATTTATTTATTTTCCATAGATCTATATAACAAAAACCATGATGATAATCTATTACTTTGGTTCTGGTTTTTCTCCCAATGATTTCAGAAATCCCATTATGGTATCATTCCTACCATATGTTTCAGCGTATAAGACGCACCGGAGTATAAGACGCACCTTTATTTTTTGGGAGGAAAATATTGAAAAGTATTTGCTTACTTACTTAAGTAAGTAAGCCGATATCTGCTTACTTATTACTTCATCTGGCTAGCATACTCAGTTTGGTCAGCTTTAGCACATTATTTTATCCCTTGGGGGTTTTAAAAAAACTTTATTCTGAGACAGTAACAATGAAAGAGCTTGCAAGTAAGAGTTGGGAACGTCATCTCTGAGTCTTCAGAGAAGGCAGCATACAAATCTAATAAAAATAATAATAAAATAATAAATAATCATTACCACTTGGAAAGAAACAGTCGAGCAAGTAGAGCAATGGAAAAAACCCTGAAAAAGACTTGGAAAACATTCTTCTTAGCAGAGAATAACAACGAAAGAACTTGCAAGCGGATAAGAGCTGGGAACATTGTTAGCAGCTGGTTAGGCTGCAAAGAAACATTTGGAGCAAATAGAGAATGGGAAAAACCCCCTCAAAGATAGGGTTTGGAAAACATTCTTTGCAGAAATAACAATGAAAGAGCTTGCAGGTGGAAAGAGCTGGAAACATCATTAAGCACCTGATTATGGCTGGAAAGAAACTTCTTTAGAGCAAGTTAGAGTAATGGAAAAAATCCTGCAAAGACTTAGAGCTTGGAAAACATTCTTCACAGAGAGAAACAATGAAAGAGCCTGAAAGGCAAGAACTAGGAAGATTGTTAGCAGCTAGTTATGGCTGGGGGGAAAAAGCTACATTCAGAGTATAAGATGCACCCTAATTATCAGCCTCTTTTAGGGAGGAAAAAGGTGCATCTTATATACTGAAAAATACGATAATTCTTTCTAGGAAGAAAGCAGTTATCTGAAACCCTTACTTCAGCGTTTTCATCTCCAGCCCCACAGGATTCAATAGAAAGCAATCCTAAGAACACTCTGCTTCTGCCAGACATATTTTTATCTTTTAAAGATACAGCCTATCTTCTGCCAGCTCTCTTTTAGCTAGATGACTCACTTCATGGATATAGAAATATCTCCCCCTGTTAAACTCCATTTCTATTGTGAGCAACATTCACTGGCAACATTCTTCCTTTCTTCTCTTCTTGTTTTTGGCCAGGAAGCAAGGATCACCTAAAAAAGCCAAGAGTCTTGTGCTTTTTCTCTAATTGATGTAATTCTAATCTCTAATTGATGTAATTTTAGCCATTCTTGGCAGCAACATTTTACCTATTTATTTATTATATCTTTCTGTTGTGATTCAGTCTGAGGCTGCTCAGGGACCAGCTGTGTCTTTGCTGGCTCCATGCCCGGAGGAGGATGACAGCGCAGAGGAGGGGGCTGAACAGTCGGACGGGGGAGAGGAGAGTCAGGAATGGGATGAAGGAGCACAGCATGAGAGCCCGGGGGGGGGGCTGTCCCCAGCCAGTAGCTTGGAGTCATTAGGTGATGACGCACAAGCTGTCATTGACATGAGACAGAGACGTTCACAGCAACGAAAGGAGCAGTTAAAGAAATATTTTCACCATTGAATTAGAAACAGCTGGGTTTGGGTGTGGTCCTCATCAGCAGGGTTTAAAAGGCAGGCAAGGCCTTGAAGCCATGTGGAGTGTTATCAATTGGAGTTGTGGTGACCTGTTTTGATTCTCAGCGTCTCTGATCTTGGCTTGTGGCCTCGCAGTCTGGAAGACTCGTGGGAGGCGTTTGTTTGCTATCTACAGCTTCATCTTGGCAGCAAGAATCTGGTATTGCTTCATGGACTATTGCCTTCGTGTATATATTTGAAGTTCCAGCGTTTTTCCTGTTTGTAAGGACATTTTCTGTTACCTGTGTTTTCCTTGAATTATATAAACTGCCTTTGCCTTTTACCAGTGTGTCTGGCTTCTCTTTTTGGGTTGGTATTGGCTTCTGGAGTGACCCAGACAGAACACTTTCAAAATTCCTTTCTCCCTTTTGCAGGGATTCTGTTCTCACATCTAGTATGTGTTTCTGAAAACAGAAATTGTTTTCAGGTCACTTATAAGTCTTGCAGGTTTCTCCTTCAAATCTCTAAATTTTGTTCCTGCTAGACTGCTTATTTCTGAAGCCAGCCATATTTCAATTCTTCATACTAGTGAATCATGACCTGTTATATATCTTTATCTTCTCACTGAGCACAATTGCATCCACTCTGTTATCGAGAGATCCATCTTCCTTCCTCCCTCCCTTCCTTCCTTCCTTCCTCTTTCCTCTCTCCCTCCCTCCCTCCCTCCAATGCTCAAAACCTACAGTCCAATATATGCAACATACTTACTCACTACTTTGATTCGATGTCTCATTTAATGCTGTATTCCCAGATTCAACTGCTTTACCTGTGAAGAGATGCTTCTACTGTCCAGTTTTGTTTAATATCTCTTTTTTCTTTGATTTGATAAATAATTGTACAGTGGTACCTCAAGATACGAACCCCTCATCTTACGAACAACTCGTGATACGAACCCGGGGTTCAGAAAAATTTTGCCTCTTCTTACGAACTTTTTCCGAGTTACGAACTGGCGTTCGGAGACTGCTGGGAAGCCATGCGGCTATTTTAAAAGGTGACAGCCGGGCGGCGGGGCTTCCCAGAAGCCTCCCGAACGCCGGTTCGTAACTCGAACAAAGTTCGTAAGAAGAGGCAATTTTTCTGAACCCCGGGTTCGGTTCGGGAGGTTGCTTGGAAGCCCCCAGCCCGGCTGTCACCTTTTAAAACAGCTGCGCTGCTTCCCAGCTGTCTCCCGAAGCCGAACGCGGAAGTTCGGCTTTAGCGTTCGGCTTCAGGAGACAGCTGGGAAGCGGCGCGGCTGTTTTAAAAGGTCGCAGCCGGCCTGGGGGGCTTGCCAGCACCCCCCAAACCCTGAACCCGGGTTCGGGGCGGTGCTGGGAAGCCTCCCAGGCCGGCTGTCACCTTTTAAAGCAGCCGCGCGGCTTCCCAGCAGTCGCCGAAAGCCGTTTTTTTGCGGGGTTTTTTTTGGTTGCACGGATTAATTGACTTTACATTGTTTCCTATGGGAAACAATGTTTCGTCTTACGAACCTCCTCCTTGCACCAATTAAGTTCGTATCATGAGGTATTACTGTAATTTGCCAGCTGAACCGAGAGCATTTACTATTCCATATATTTTATTTTTTAAGGAGTGCCACAAGCTTATACTTACTGTGATTAGGCTATTCTCAAACAGAAAAGCTAACAATGCATTTTACACTTGTAGATTTCCGTCTTCATTTGAGCTTCTTGATGTACAATTAGGAGAAGGTGTTATCTTTTCTTTACTGTTTTTGGACTAATTGGGTTAATTAAGTACAAATCTTGATGTAGAAGGATTTTTTTTAAATAAGGTTTTTCCCTAAAGTTCCCCTCAAACCTCACTAACTCCTATTATGTCTCACTATTCCTTTACTTAAGATGAGTCCTCCAAAGATACATAGCGATAATCCTGCTAAGATTTAACCATCCATTTTATAAACAGCCCAGGAGGAGGGAGAAGTCCATATTTTTATGAAATATGCCACTGAAGCAAAAAAAAAAAGAGCTTTTCTTAAAAAAAGAATCCTGCATGTAAATTAGGTTTCTCTGTGTTTTGCTGAATTGAGCATAAAAATGTTTAGCAGCATGCTGTGAATCATTTTAGGTCCTAAATGACACAATATTTAAAACATATTTCAGCTGTGTTCTATATTTTTGAGTTGATAAAATAATTTGAAAGACGTCAACTTGAATCATATAGTGATGATTATTTACTAAAGTAAAAGAGAGACAATCTGACTGTGTAAGAAGAAAGTGCTTCACTGAAGTCGCACCTTCATATGCTTCTAACAGTGCTCTCATTTTATCATATTTTAAAAATCCACACCTCATATTTTCTGCTTCCTTGTATGGAGGGTGCTAATGACACACATAGTAAACCTTCTATTAGCTTTGTACTTCAATAGGATTTGTTTAGTTTCAGCTGTCAAACAATGTCAAAAGGGGAGAAAAATCATTTTCTTCTAACCCCAGGATTTAAAAATACATTAGCAACAAGGAAATAAATAGTTTGAGAAAAGGTTTCTTCCCCCCTCTCCACTCACTTACGCTCAAAGAACAATAAATGTATAGATATTCATGGACTAAATATGCACACCGACCTGCTTTTTCTCCTATTAATGAAAGCCCACGAGCTTTCATTAAGTAAACCTTCACTCTTAGAGATGCAACATTTATCCATTTCTAGGAAGCAAATCTCATTATATTCAAGGAGACTTACTTCAATAAACATCAGATTTCTATTTTACTTTCAGTGATTTCACTTTGTTTAATTAGTTTGGTGATTTATTTATGTACTCATCTGTACTTTCCATGAAAGAAAATGGCTGAGTCTGAATACACACTGATAGAATCTCTATTTGAACAAGGGAAGAGAGACAGCAGCCCATTCTTCCTTGAAAAATGTGACTGAGAAGAAGTTTCTTCTGATATGGAAGAAGATGTCACCCATAACTATGCTGATTATTCTTTAGTCAAAAATGTTTAGCAGCATTTTAAGTCCTAAATGACGCAATATTAGCAACAGACTGGAAGTGATGTAAACACTGCGACGTTACACTTTCTTCGTATCTAATTCCACTGGTGACTGCAAGTGCAGAAAGAAGACAGGAGCTGCATCTGTTTGTGTGATTCAGAAACCACTCAATTCCGGTGACTTATAAGGTTTAAAGTGTAGAAACAATAAGACAATAAAAGCATAAATCTTACACATCCAGAAAAGAACAATATCCAAAAATAAAATTCTACTGGAGCCTGGGGCCTACAACTAAGCCACAGCTTGGCAGAATATCTGGACTCCAACTTTTAAAAAATCACTAGGGTGGCACTCACATGAATCTCGATCCACAGCTGAGCTTAGAAGACCATCTCTCAGCTGTGGCGAGGGGGGAGTTCGCATGGGTAGACCTTGTGCACCAGTTGCAGCTCTTTCTGGACAGGGAGTTACTTCTCACAGTCATCCATGCCCTTTTCACCTTGAGGTTCTGCAATGCTCTCTACATGGAGCTGCCTTTGAAGACTGTTTGGAGACTATAAGTTGTGCAAAATGCAGCATATGCACCAAGACAAATTCCTTGTGTGTCCAATCACACTTGGCCAATAATATTCTATTCTATTCTATTCTATTCTATAGTGGGACTGCCAAGATCTGCCCACATTTCTACATCACTCTGTGAGCTGCACTGGTTGCCAATTGGTCTCTGGGCCCAATTCAAAGTGCCAGTTATGACCTACAAAGCCCTACATGGCTTAGGATCAGATTATCTTTGGGACCGTCTTCTGCCTCATGTATCCCAGCGGCAAGTTAGGTCCCACCGAGTCGGCATGTAGGACTTAAAATGCTAACTCGGCCACCGAGTTAGGTCCCCCCGTCAGCCAGACAATGTCGACTGGTGGGGCCTAGGGGAAGAGCCTTGTCTGTGGTGGCCCTGGCCCTCTGGAACGGACTCCTTCTGGAGATTTGCACTATCCCATCCCTCCTGGTCTTTTGTAAAGCTTTAGAAACCTACCTCTGCCAGTGGGCATGGGAGCTGTGAGTGATGAGACTGTCTCTGGACGTTACTAGATATGATTGGATTGGACTGGATTAATGTGTGTGAGTGGGATCTTTTAAAGATATGGGATCTTTTGAAATGTGTTTTTAAGGAAATTTTCATAATTTTATAGTTATTTAGATTTCTTATATAATGTTATATTTAATGTTGTACACCACCTGAGTCATTTCAAGAAGGGAGGCTTAGAAATCTAATTAATAAATAAAATAAATATCATCCCTCAAAGATGATACCACCACATGAATTCAGCAATACAGCACTTCCAAGCACAAAGATGAGCCAAGGATCCAGAGGTGGGTTCCTAGTGGTGCACCACTCTGGTATTGGCCCATCAATTGCAGAACTTGTGCATGACGCCTCCAGGGCCATCTTTGCCGGTGCATGTGCGGCACCATCTTTTTTCGCCAGATCAGAATCCAATTCTATAAGCTTAAAATTTTCAGCATGTTTTTTGCTCTCTGAGCATGCACAGAATGTCCCTCTGCTCATTCACGGAAGCAAAATCGTGTGAGGGGACAGGAGGGCGTGATTTCATGAAGGCACATGCAAAACGTTGCAATGCGTATGCAGAGCACTGGTAGGAAGGTAAGAGGAATCAGCCCCTACATGGATCTAACAAATGGCTATGCAGTTTGAAGGACCGTGTCAAATTCACTGGCTCAAAATCATTCTGGGAAAGACCATGCCTCAGGCACCTCAATGGAACATGCCAGGTCAGAATCCACTTCTAAAAGCTAAAATATTCTTCATAAGGTTTCTCAGCATATGGAGAAATAACATTTGCTACTCCTATTTCCACAGTGTAATTCCAAACATCAGTTATTGTGTTTTCACAAGTTCAAGGGCATCAAGAGTTCTTGTAAAACTACTAGAAAGCCACCAGGGAAACCATTGTTTAGTTATATAATATATATAACTTTAGTTATATAAATTTAACTCATCCTAATGTCATGCATACGTGGAGCTTCCGAAAATGCCCTAATTAATTCATGAGCCACGAGCCAAGTTTCCAAAGAAATACAGTAATTTATTAAGAGCAACATTTGGGCAATTACTCCTGTGGAGTCAACTCTGACCTCATGAAATTTAGGGGGCCCCATGATCCTGTCTCCCTTCTCCTCCCTGGGCATGTGTCATAAATCACATTCTCCAATGAACTACATTGGCAGCCTGTAAAAACCTCACCCCTCCTGCTGGCTCCAGCAACCTAGGATTCTATTTGGAGAAAGGCATGTGTGGAATATCTTTTCAGTTGGGACAGCCCATATTGTCTGTCAGTTCTCACCCCGTTCCTGCTTATGGCAACTTGAAAGCTGTTTAGTTATAAATAAGACAATAAAAGCATAAATCATACACATCCAGAAAACAACAATACCTCAAAATAAAATTCTACTGGAGTCTGTTAGACTCTTTCTCAAATTTTCCATACATGAGAATTTATTTAGCAATCTTAACCTGTCCCAACAGAGAAGCAAACACTGTGATTACTGATGTAGTGAGGGGCATTTTGCCACTGCAGTAGTGAAACGGGAGCGATGGAATTTTGCTCGTGGCCTTTCTAGTATCATTAAAATACAGGTGATCCTCAATTTACAACAGTCTACCTAGTGACTATTAAAAGTTGCAACGGCACTGGAAAGAGTGATTTATGATGATTTTCACACTTATGACCATTGCAGCATCCCCCATGGTCAGGTGATCAAAATTCGGCCTCTGGGCAATTGACTCATTTTTATGATGGTTGCAATGGTCATGGATGGTTGCAATGGTCATCCCATTGTCATGGGATCACCTTTTACGAACTTCTGACAAGCAAAATCTATGGGGAATCCAGGTTGACTTTACAATCATGTTGCTAACCTAACAATGGCGCAAAACTCATTCAACACATGTCCCCCTAAGCAACAGAAATTTTGGGCTCAATTGTGGTTGTAAGTCGAGGACTACTGGTAGTCCTTTGATGTTTTACTCTATTCATAGGCCATGGGATTCTCTTACTAAATATGGACAATGTAAATAGTAGAGGGCAGAATACATTGGAAAGAGGACAAAAGGATGGCTTGAATCCTGGTCAAAACATAGAGTAAATAGTTTGTATTTTGCAGATTCAACAGGAAAACAATAAATCCACAGTGTTTCTTTTTTTCTTTTTAACCTAATGCAGCAAGAGATACGAAAATCAATGATTTTACTTTTTATAATAATTTAAAACTACTTTACCATCATTCTTAAAGTTATTTCACTTTGTATAAGTGTAAAGTCTTGAAAGTACCTTAAGGTCATGTAACAAGTGCAATTACTTTTTTCCTTAAAAACAGATCTTTAATTAAATGGGATATTAATTTTTCAAAGGCTTTAACGTTGATCAGAATATTGGTTCTACCCACTGCTGCAGTGAAAGGATTCTGGCTTATATTGCTTTTCTAGAAAAATAAACATGTACATAGGATGACCAAATAATAACTTTAAGAAATGGAACAGTGAAAGTTGGAATCTTAGCACTTCACAGATCCATCTTCTACATTATTCTATTGGTATCCAGAGTGCGGCTTTTCTACTTTTTTTTTGTATACCAGTTTATGTCTTCCAAAAAATATGCTTAATAGAAGAAGAAATTGAAATATAAATCTTGAACCTTAAATTATACCTTAGCCTTTTGGTACAGTAAAATAGAACAATGTGCGGATAAAATTCACAAAGTAGTTGTTTGAGTTATAAAACTTATGCATTTGCATAGTAGACTTGGATGCATTACTCATCTAGTAAACCTAACAGAAAACACCTAACATTCAGGTAATTCAAATACATTTTTTTTCTTTTTATTGGGATTTTTGTATTCTATTCATTCATGGTTTGTGGCTCAGAACAACAACTTGCTTTTCAAGTCCTGGTGATACCGAGGAGATTTAAGATATATATGCCTTTTGTCTTTGGACCTTCAGGGCACTAGAACACAGAATATGTAACAATGCCTTGGCTTTTCAGTATAATTTTTATTGTTAGAATAGTAAATAAAATTTTACTTGGATGACTTCTTTTGTGGGAATAATCATATGCGACAGATAAGAAATATAGCTTTTTTTTCTACTTTTGTTACAAGGGAAGATTTGTATTGAAAAATAGTTGTTCTTCTTTAAAGATAATTAACAATAACCCATTCACTTCATATGTAACCATTTTCCTATATGGCCGTACTTATAATTTTACATTAGCTATATATCTAATATGTATCTAATATAAGAATTTTGACCTGAATTTAGCATCTTATAGAATTGAAAAAAGTTTGTGCCCAGTGTTGGAGGCTGCTGGTGTTTCTGAGGGGTTGTCATAGCTGCAAGTCTCTTTCGCTGTGCCTAGCTTTTGGCAGCTTGTGAATCTGAATAAGTGCCTGTTTTTTTCCACACTTCCTGAAGCCAATTGTAGCAAGCCAACTTTGTCTAGTGATTTCTGCTTTCCTCCTCTCTTGCCTGCAGCCTTTCTCTTTTCTTCTTCTTAAATACACAAAAGCATTATTCCCTCCTGACACAGGCAGAGAGAGACCCACACAAGGCATCCTCCTTTTATATTTGGAGTGCAGGTGAGGTCCAGCTAATCCAATTGCCTTCTAGAGAGCAAGGAAAGAAAAAGGAAGGATAGGTTCATGTTGACTGCTGTGAGGCTCTCCTCCTACATTCACATTCTTCTTATTAACTGCAAATGTTCTTGTAGCTCGTGCAATATGTCAGATGAAATGAATTTCATGATCTTTTGTATAATGCATAGGTTCCAACAGTCATTTCAAATTTAATTTATTTCCTTGAAATTCATTCATCTTTAGGATACCCTCTTTTAAACAAGTGATTTTAAAATATGCAAGTGTTATGCCTAAGTTTTGAACTTCGGCTGGTATGTCTAAACCTTCAGTTGGATTTTTCAAGGTTTATTTTCATAGCAATAGCTTCTAAGTAGGCTTTCTCACTATTCCGTTGCATCAAATGCTATGGTTGAACTGAAAGTTATTTGCTGCCTTTATCTCTGTTGAAAGAAGGCGGTTGCTCCAGCTTAACCAGAAAGGTTTGTTTACATTATGTCCTGTTCAACTAATTTATCTGGCTTCTAAGAGTGTTTCAGAATACAAATGTTCAGTGGAAGATGTCTTTTCAGGAGTTTTTCTCCCCTTCAAAATACTATGTTCTCATTCTTTGTTTACAATTCTGTCATGGTTGATATTATATGGAATTTCAAGAGATGGGTATATAGCAAAATAATTACTTTTTTTTTTTAAGGTTGCTTAGAAATAACAATTGAAAATTTTGTTTGCCCAAACAATTTTTTAAAAGTATATTTCGGTTCTAGCAAACAGATAAACTGATTTAAACTGCAGGACATTGTGGCTTACAATATAATAGTTCAGAGGTATACATTGGCCCAGAGTACAATATCTAGTGAAAATAAATAATAATTGACATGAACTGACAGATTGTATAATATTTATTAATTTGTTCTGGAATAGCAGTCTGGGACACGTTTCAACTTCAATATTGTCAATGTATATAAAAATGGCCCTAGCACAACATCAGGAAAGGTGTGCTTAAATACATGTTTCCATGATCTTATTTTTTGATAGAGTTAGATTGTTGAATATCATCTGACTGTATGGGCCAGCCAGATGATGTTTGATTGCAAGCTTTATGGCTATTTCATAAACATAAAAGATATTTTCCTCCTGTTTGTAGTATTCCTTGTGTAGATCTAAGGTCACATGGATGGGCAAGCCCAGGTGTGACACAAAGCCACATACAAATGCTCAGTTCACATTATGCTGTTAGCGTAAGTTAAGCATAAATTAGCATGAGTTTTGAACCCTAGGCTTTACAAGCACGGAGCTCTGGGTAGGCCTGGGAAAATTGTAGCAGGGGAAAATTCTAGCTTGCAACAAAATGTAACAGGAGTGTGTTGCTGACACCTCAAAGCCCATTGCCAAAACTTCCCTAGATTTTGCCCTTGCATTTTGCAACATTATGAATACTGTAAACTGTGCATGTACAGAGCAAAGGTTGCATAGAAATAACATTGCTATAAGAAAGCTGGATGGAAAATAAGTTTGGGATTGGTGGATTGATGAATTGATGCATTTGCTCTTGGAATAAAGTTGGCTTCTTTTGCTCCTGCAATAATCTCTGCTTATCTTTAAACCTTTCCCCATTCTACACCTATTACTGGAGGCATGATCTTTTTGTACCTATTGAGCACTGATAGTCATAAATTGAGAAATTAGAATCATAGAATCATAGAGCTCAAAAGGATCTTGGTGATCCCTGCTTTTCCTACTTACCAGGACAATGCACAGTCCATTACAAGACTGAAATCCCTTATGGCAGTATGGAAAACAACTAGTCACTTAATACCTACCTACCAGTTTATCTCAGAGAATGCCTGGAGAGAGGAATGGTCCAAGGTATCTGTTTGTGGCCTGACCATTAGTGGTTGCTCTTCCAAACTTGGTATTAACCTGCCTCACTCTATCTGGATCAAATTTAACAGAGTTAGGTTTAATGCTGGGAGGAGTGCCTCTGCTCTGTATCATTGGGGATGGAAAGATTCTCCTTGTTGCAATTCTGGTACTAATATACAAACTATTACACATATTTCTCATAGCTTGCATTCTCTGGTTCCCTAGAAGATCTGAAAAAAGTGAGTAGCAACTGCTTAGATAGCTGAATTGGACATCCAATTTATGAAGCCACTGCTATATCCCCATAGAAATTTATGTATAATTGTATGTAAATGTTTACTTCTCTACTGTCATGTTCTCATCATACATAAATAATAATAGCCCATAATAATATAAATCCGGCAACAGTTTATTAGCAAGCATAGCATTACCAATAATTAGCAAGAATAATTATGTTTGCATATAACCAGACAATATTGTTTCTGGTGCATTTGTTATTGTCTACATGTTGAAGTATTTAACCAAAGCTCTATAAAGGAAAGTTACCATCTGTGTCCAGCTTAGTTTCATCAGAAATTAGAAATAAATAGACATGAAATCTGCATAAACACTTTTACCTGGAATCCAGTAAGATTGAGAGAATATGATAAAAAAGATAATAAAAGTACTGAAACAACTGAGTTTGCTATTCTGTACTGAGCTGTAAAGTGCTTTAGATCTGTTTTCAAAAAATGTTCTTAGGAGCATGCAGGGCAGGAACATAATACCGTCTATCTTCAAACAGCAATATATTTTCCCGAGAAGGCATATAATCACGTAAACATCAATCCCAAGAAAAGATGTAGCTGCTTTAATGAGTTTAAGACGAGTGATGTTTTTGCCCCTTTGTGCTCCAAATCACCTTTGAAAACTGAATATTCCATGCTATAAAGCTTTATTGGCATCGACAGAGAGGGGCAAATTGGGAAACAATTCATCTGCTTCACAATTCAGCTTGGAAAATATGACAGAAAACATGAGAATTGTTCTTAAGATTTGAAATCCTGACAGTCATCTTGTTGTATCCTGAAATGGCTACCTTGTAACGCTGTAAATAGTTTGTTCCTCTTTTCCAGCGCTGTCTGAGCCCAAGCAGGAAGTCGCTCCTGATTGGCTCAGACGCGGCCGGCTCTCGCTTTGGCGGGAACCGCAAAAGTATAAAAGAAGCGGCTTCTCCCTGCAGAGCCAGTCGGTACTCGCTGAATCGTCACTTTACCTTGCTGAGCTGTCACTTATTCTCTGAGCTGAATAAAAGTACCGATTGCTCAAACCCTGTCTCTGGGTCTACTTCACTGGCGACGAACGAACGGAAGAACTTCGCGTGCAACATGGACAAAATCCAGATCGGCCAGGCTCCAGAACTTTTCGATGCCGAGAAAATGACTTGGGACGAGTACATGGCCACCTTCGAGATATTCCTCGAGGCGGCGGGAATGCAGGACGCCGGAGCCGATCGCAGACGGGCTATTTTTCTAAACTACTGCGGCGCAGAGATCCGTAGACTTGCCCAAACTCTCACCGAACCAGAACAAGCAAGAGCCACAGCGTGGGACGTCCTTCAACAGAAACTAGCGAGCCATTTTAAACCAACCAGACCAGCCGTGGTTTACCGGCATCAATTTCACATGATGGCTCAGAGAGAAACCGAGTCGATAAGCCAATTCACAACGCGGCTTCGAACGGTACTCGCTCAATGCAAGTTTCAAGATCCGGAAGCTCGCCTCACCGACGCCTTGATTTTCGGCATGAAGAACCACACAGTGAGAAGTAAACTCCTCACCGAAGATGAGCCGACTCTACAAACCGTAATCAAATTAGCGCAAACCGCGGAAGCAGCCGACGCAGCGGCAAGAGAATTAAAAGAGCACGGAAGGCGAGAAACCATTGCCAAAATCGACGCCGAGTCTCCCAGCGCCATGGGAACAGACGTCCGCGGCCAGCTAACTAGCAACGGGGACGACTGCCTCCTCCTGCAAGACCAACCGAGACACCCTAGAGCTACTCATCCAGCCCCCTGCGCGGGCTGCCGGGGAAATCACCAGCGCCATCGATGCCCGTTCCGCGACACCACTTGCCGCCGTTGCAACCGGAGAGGCCACATCGCCATCGCATGCAGGGCAACGGCACCAGAAGAAACTTTTGCCACACAACAATACCAGCGACCCCAAAACCACCCCCCCCAATCGCGAGAAAGGAGACCGTTCCGCAACTCGGGTCAAAGGAATTACCCCACCGCTAACCGAGACTACAATAGAGGTAACTCTCAATATTCCGTGAATAACACGGCAACCAAAAAGGGGGCTAAAATTGTTATCTCGTTGTTGCTAAATAACCAGCCTTGCTCAATGGAGCTAGATACGGGTTCGAGATATACCATCATGCCCTGGGAAAAATTTAAGCTATATATGCCTAATGTGTCTGAGGCTGACCTAATTCAAACCTCTTTGGTGATCAGAGACTTCCAAGGGGGGGTAATCTCGGTCCTGGGAACTGCAAATGTACCTATTGTATTTAAGAATGTCAAATGTACCCTTCCCATGCTTATTGTGACGGGGGCCAAACACTCCCTGCTAGGGCTAGCATGGATGGAACCGTTGGGGATTGAAATTTCGGGTGTGTGTAATGTAAACTGTGATATTATGCCTAACTTTGTGAAAGAGTTCCCTGAAGTGTTCAGCCCCACCTTAGGATTGTATAAGGGAACCCCCATATCTTTCTCTATTGACCCCAAGGTCCCACCAGTTAGACTGAAACCTCGCAGGGTTCCCCTCCCGCTTCTCCCCAAGCTAGACTTACAGCTGGACAAACTCATTAGTCAAGGTATCTTGGTCCCTGTGGAACAGGGGCCATGGGAAACTCCCATAGTGACACCCCTGAAGCCAGATGGCTCCTTAAGAGTTTGCGCTGATTACAAATCAACCCTGAATAAGGCACTCCAACACCACCCCTACCCCATTCCGGTTGTGCAACAACTCTTACACTCCCTGGGGGAGGGGAAAAGGTTCGCAAAGATCGACCTGGCGCAGGCTTACCAGCAACTTCCGGTCGATGAACAAACAGCAAACGCTCAAACAATTGTAACGCACAGGGGGGCTTTCAAATGCACGAGGTTACAGTTTGGGGTGAGCATAGCCCCAGGGATATTCCAGAGCATCATGGAACGCCTATTGTCAGGGGTAAATGGGGCCATCCCATATTTTGATGACATCTTAATTGCAGGGGAAAACCAGGAACAAGTGAACAAAAGAATAAGGGAAGTACTTAAGAGGCTACAGGACAAAGGGTTACGAATCAAGCCTGATAAATGTGTCTGGGGAACTAACAGTATTGAATTCCTAGGATATAAAATAGATAAGGAAGGTATCCACCCCACAACTGAGAAGCTGAGAGCAATTAGAGAAGCCCCAGAGCCACGAGATAAGAGTGAGTTGCAAGCATTTTTGGGCCTCCTTAATTTTTATTCCGTTTTTTTAAAGCAGAAGGCAACAGTAGCAGAGCCTCTCCATCGTTTACTCCAGAAGGAAGCCCGCTGGACATGGGGGAAAATTGAACGTGAAGCCTTTGCTCAAATAAAAAATTTACTAACTTCTAAAAGTGTAGTAGTCCAATATAGTGCCTCACTACCCATTAGGCTCACGTGCGACGCTTCGCCGTACGGCATAGGAGGAGTCCTAGCTCACGTTCTACCTAATCAGACAGAGGCCCCAATAGCATTTTTTTCAAGAACCATGACCAGCACGGAGAGAAATTATAGCCAGTTAGACAAGGAGGCTCTGGCATTAGTGGCAGGGGTAAAGAAGTTTCACAATTACATTTTTGGAAGAAATTTTGAGCTAGTCACTGACCACAAACCCCTACTAGGCCTGCTAGCCCCCAACAAGCCCACTCCACCTTTTATGTCTCCAAGACTAATCAGATGGGCCCTTTTCCTCTCTGGGTATCAGTATGAGCTCACCCACAAGGGGGGGAAGGAAATCAATCATGCAGACGGCCTCAGCAGATGCCCCATAGCAGACTTGGTAGAAGACCCTGTTCCAACCACAGACGTGCTAATGATAGAACTCGAGGAAAACCCACTAACCACAGCAAAAGAGGTAGCTGCACACACGCAGCAAGACCAAATCCTGAAACAAGTAGTGAACTGTGTTCTAAAGGGATGGCAAAATGATATTGTTAAACCTGAATTGTGTGATTTTAAGAACAAAAGGCTTGAATTGTCATATGTAAAAGGTTGTTTGCTGTGGGGGGATAGAGTGATCATCCCCAAACGCCTAAGGGAAAAGGTACTCAGAATGTTACACGTGGGCCATCCTGGGATTGTCAGGATGAAGAGCCTAGCAAGGGGGCATTTATGGTGGCCAGGGCTTGATGCTGATATTGAAAGTTGGGTTTCAAAGTGTGACCCGTGCCAAGAGTCTAGGCCCAATCCCCCCAAAACAACTCCGGCTGAGTGGGAACAGCCTGCTGGCCCTTGGTCTAGGATCCACATTGATTTTGCTGGCCCAGTGGGGTCTCAGTATTTCCTAATAGTGGTTGATGCTTTCTCCAAATGGTTGGAAATAATAGCAATGAACAACATAACCACAAGTGCCACTATCAAGGTATTGAGCAGACTGTTTGCATCCCATGGTTGCCCTGATCTATTGGTGTCTGACAATGGACCACAACTAACAGCCAGGCAATTCGAATTATTCCTAGATGGCCTGGGGGTCAGACATGCCCTCATCTCGCCTTACTCGCCCTGGGCTAACGGGTTGGCAGAACGTTACGTAAGGGTGGCAAAAGAGGCATTGCACAGGTCAGGCCCTGGAGATGTGCAACAGAACTTGGACCAATTCTTATTAACCCAGCACATTACCCCTAACTCGCACACACATGTAAGCCCTGCAGAGTTATTGATGGGGAGAAAGTTGAGGTCACCACTAGACAGGTTAAACCCAAGGTTCTGTTTGAATAATAACCAAATGTGCATAAAACCAGAAAGAGAAATGTATTTGGGTCAAAATGTATATGTAAAATGCTTTGATGGAAATGTAAACTGGATGAAGGGAATTATTGTTAAGCAAAATGCACCCAAGACTTATATTGTTAAACTGGAGGATGGTCGTTTGTGGAAACGACACATAGACCACATTCGGAAACGAACTGAAAACCAATTACAACAACCCGCTGACTCGGACTCTCCCCCCTCAACAGACTTTTATACATTGCCCGAACTAAGAAACACGCAGAGAGACTTATCGGGCCAGGGGGAACCATCCAGCGACGCCGAGCCATCCTCGTCCTCCGAGGCCTTCGTTGGGCCCGCCAGGCCTAGTCCACCGCACCGGGAGAACAGCGGCGAGCCATCCTCCACAGTCAGTGGCGAAGGAGAAAATGGACTGCGCAGGTCAGCGCGAGAGTCTCGAAGGCCTCACCGATTGGACGACTTCGTCACGTGGCTTTCTTGATGGATGGGTCCAACTATGAGGGGAGGGGTGTTGTATCCTGAAATGGCTACCTTGTAACGCTGTAAATAGTTTGTTCCTCTTTTCCAGCGCTGTCTGAGCCCAAGCAGGAAGTCGCTCCTGATTGGCTCAGACGCGGCCGGCTCTCGCTTTGGCGGGAACCGCAAAAGTATAAAAGAAGCGGCTTCTCCCTGCAGAGCCAGTCGGTACTCGCTGAATCGTCACTTTACCTTGCTGAGCTGTCACTTATTCTCTGAGCTGAATAAAAGTACCGATTGCTCAAACCCTGTCTCTGGGTCTACTTCACATCTCAAATTTGCTCCATATCAAGAATCAGTATTTTACTTTGGCATGTTTTTTCACTTTTGCGTATTTGAGTTTACTTAAGCTGTTAATTTCCTAGGAGAAAACATGATTACATTTTCATTAGCAGAGCTGGCTGGAGAATTCTGGGAGTTGAAGTCCACAAGTCTTAAAGTTGCCAAGTTTGAAGACCCCTGCATTACAGTCTTACATTCAACTTGTTACTTGGTGAGTCATTTTAATTTCAGTCAAAATGTGTGTTGATGTTAGCACTTTCAGCACTGGATTGTTTGGGACTGAGCCTTTCTTTTCCCCATTTGCTCTGGGGCTAGATGACACTTTTGAACTATTCCCCTTCCACCCCACGTTCCCCTCATTGCCAGAATCTTTGATTGTTAGCATAAATCAGAAGCAAAGTAAGCAGAGAAATGTTAAAATCCAAAATAACAGTTTGATTCCTATTATATTAGGTATACATTATGAAACACAAAATTGCCTTACAGCACATTTAACCTTGGTTAACTTTAGGATCCGAGTTAAATACAAGATCACTACAATTTTGTTCCATGTGAAAAAGATTTCCTAGCTCTCATAGTCTTAATTTGATTCCTGCTTGTTGAGACACATACTGTGCAATCTCATTATGATATGTATTTATTTCATTTTATTTATTTAATTTGACTTCTATGCCGCCCAATCCCGAGGGACTCAGTGTACCATCTCCTGAGCCCTTGCGTCCTATGGCAGCCTTTTCCTCCAGTGACTGTACAGGTTTCCAATATGACCAAATAACAGGATTGAAGGGGACAGTGGAGGTCTTCAAATATAACCCCTTGCTTAAGCAGGAGATCCTATACCAGTGATGCCAAGCCTTTCTTGGTTTGTGTGCCAAAATGCTGTGTGTGCACATGCCCACACCCATTTCTCCACACACACATGCGCACCCCCTGTCACACCCCTATGCACGCATACAATTACTCCCTATCCCCACATATGCCTCACTGTAGCCTGAGATGATGAAAAACAGCCAAATGGGTAAACCGGAAGTTTGGCTACCGATTGGTCTCTGAACACAAATTAAAGTGTTGGTTGGTTCCTATAATGGCTTAGGACTAGGTTAATTATGGAGCCGTCTCTTACCATAGTCAATAGTATGAAAAGCCACTGAGAGATCAAGACGCACCAAGATAGAGGAATGCCCGCTATCCTGGATCCACCAGAGATCATCGATAAGTGTGGCCAAAGCAGTTTCAGTGCTATAGACGGGCCTGAAACCGGACTGCAGAGGGTCCAGATAATCGGCTTCATCCAAGGACTGTTGGAGCTGGAGCGCCGCCACCTTCCCTAAGAAGGGAAGGTTGGAGACTGGACGGTAGTTGTCCAATCTCTCTATTAAGTCTTCCCTATTTAACTGCTCTTGGGTCTTCACTGGGCAATTTGCTTGTTGATAGATCTTGCTCTTCTATTGCCTAAGAATTGCTAGCAATATTCCTTCTTTTCCCCAACTGCTGTTTTTTACCCTGGAACTCCTTCTGGACAAGTTGCTGTAAGTAGAAAAGAGACATGCCTCATTTTCCTTTCTTTTGTTTCAGAAGAGAAAAAGCTTTCTCTATAATCCTCTTATTTTAGTATATTTTTTCTTTCCAAGCTAACTTTTTTAAAAAAATATATTCTTTTTCCTAGCCATTGCTCCAGGCTAAACTTTCTCTGATGTATTCATTTCTCATCTCTCTTTTTCTCATCCATCTCTATAGTTCTTTTAAAGACTTTCCTAATTATTAGATTTTATTTTTCCTTCTCTGCTCTTTTGGACAACAACTTTCTATCCAGAAGTTACTATTTTCCTTTACACTCTAAGCTGATTAATAATAATCTCCCCTTTAATCTTCATCTATATGTTCTCTTCAGATGTTCTTATTTAAATTCCTATTTACTGTACATTATTCAGTCATCTTGCTTAAAACCAATCCTTGGGCTCAGATTTAAACTTCCTTGTTCTGGCAAACTACAACCTCTTTGCAACAAAATGTTAGTCCAGTGTGTAACCATCTTAGTTGAATTTAGATGGTCTATCAAGTTTTCATTCTATAAAGTCCCCATTCTTGATCCATTAAATGATATAGTTGTTCACTTGTGTGTCATTGCATGGATTAAGTGTCCATGCATACAGGTCACAGATTTAACAGATAATTCAAGAAATTTTGTATTTTGGTGTTCTGCTTATTAAAAATAAAACACATATTTATTTAATATAATGTGTAGGTATAATTAGTTTACAGTAGATATGCATCCAATATGAAACTTGATTTTGAGTCAGTCATATACAGTTTAAGAAATGTGACATTCTCTAGTACAATACATGTCCCCTCGCTCCATAGAATGTTGAAAGTATTTTTCTTCTTGAAACTAAACTTTCAGACTGTAATCTATAAAATATCAGTCAGTAAATCCCAGTTTTCAGTCTTTTTCATTATACAGACATTTTTTCTCCCTTCTGAGAGGACTGAAGAATCTCAACCTACTTCCCATCACACCAGAAAATGAATGTGCCCATTATATAAATCCCCATTGAACAAAATTTCACGCAAAAATAAACAAGAACATGCAATGATTTTAATTAAATTGTTAAACATTCCCTTTTCCCCTATACCAACATTAATAGCTTATGATAAAATCATCCTTACTTAAATGTTTATTTAGAGGTGCAGCTGTGACTATAGGTTTAAATCAACAATCCCCAGGTGAGTTGAACTGTAGTTAAGTGAAACTAACACTAAATCCTTTTTGCGGTTGAAACTGCAAAACAATTTAAAAGGAGTTTAAATTGTTTTAGTGTGCTTAGATATCTTAGACTCCAACTAAAGAAAGCTGAAGGTGTTTTAGTCCCTCTGAATGTGCTATGCTGAACTGGTGCTTGCAGATGTCTCATGTTGTTACCATTGTCTGGGTAGCCCAGCTCAAAACTGAGAGCTTACTTTGGGGGTCATTGCGCTCTCTGGTTACATACACCCCAAATATTTATTGATGTATGGTAGTTCCTTAAATCCACTGCTACATGCCTACCAACATATGATAATCTCTTCCCCTGACACCATGTTCTTTAAAAAACAATTACATCCCTTCTACATTTACTTGAACAGTAAGGCATTTGACAAAGTAGACCATAACCTTGCCGATTGCCGATCAATTTCCAGGCACAATTCAAAGTGTTGGTTATGACCTATAAAGCCATTCATGGCATCGTACCAGAATATCTCCGAGACCGCCTTCTGCTGCACGAATCCCAGCGACCAATTAGATCCCACAGAGTCAGCCTTCTCTGGGTCCCATCAACTAAACAATGTCGGTTGGCGGGCCCCAGGGGAAGAGCCTTCTCTGTGGCAGCCCCGACTCTCTGGAACCAGCTCCCCCCAGAGATTAGAACTGCCCCTACCCTCCTTGCCTTTCGTAAACTTCTCAAAACCCACCTTTGTTATCAGGCATGGGGGAATTGATATATAATTCCTATATAATTTATGTATGGTATGTTTGTAGGTATGTCTGCTTAAAAATGGGGGGGTTAACTATTTTAATTTTTAAATTATATATTATTAGATTTGTTATGAATTGTTTTATTGTGTTGTGAGCCGCCCCGAGTCCACGGAAAGGGGCGGCATACAAATCTAATAAATAATAATAATAATAATAATAATAATAATAATAATAATAATAACCTACTACTTGATAAAATAGAAAAGCATGGGTAAGACAGCATTACCATTGGATGGATTCGTAAGTGGCTGAACAACTGCACTCAATGTGCAGTTCTCAATGGAACTGCATCTACATGGAGGGAATTATGTAACGGAGTACCCCAAGGCTATGTTTTAGGCCAGTACTCTTCAACAACTTCATCAATGATTTGGATGAGGGGATAGATGGGAAACTCATCAAATTTGTAGACAACACCAAGCTAGCAAGAATAGCCAACACTCTGGAAGATAGGCTTAAGACACAGAAGAATTTTGACAGACTTGAACATTGGGCACTATCTAACAAAATGAAATTCAATGGTGAAAAAGTAAGGTTCTACATTTAGGCAACAAAATCAAAATGCACAAGTACAATATATGAGGTACCTTGCTCAATAATGGTGAATGTAAGAGGGATCTTGAAGTCTTAGTGGACAATAATTTAAATATGAATCAACAGTGTTCTGCAGCTGCCAAAAAAAAGCCAACACTGTATCATAAACAGAATGATAGAATCAATATCGGATGAAATGTTAATACCACTTTATAATGCCTTGGTAAGGCTACACTTGGAATACTGCATCCGATTTTGATCACCATGATGTTAAAAAGATGTTGCGACTCTAGAAAGAGTGCAGAGAAGAGTAACAAAGATGATTAGGGGAGTGAGGATAAATATATATAAGGAACAGTTGCTATATCTAATCTGATGAAAAGAAGAATTGGGAGTGACATGATAGCAATGATCCAATATCTCAGGGGTTGCCACAAAGAAGAGGGAGTCAAACTGCTCTCCAAAGCACCTAAGGCTAGAACAAGAAGCAATGGGTGGAAACTAATCAAGGAGAAAAGCAACTTAGAAATAAGGATAAATTTCCTGACGGTTAGAACAATCAATCAGTGGAACAACTTGCCTCCAGAAGTTGTAAATGCTCCAACACTGGAGGTTTTAAAGAAGTGATTAGATAACCATTTGTCTGAAATGGAGGGCAGAAGGAAAAGGGGGGATATGATCGAAACATTTAAATATGTTAAAGGGTTAAATAAGGTTCAGGAGGGAAGTGAACACAAGAACAAGGGGACACAATCTGAAGTTAGTTGGGGGAAAGATTAGAAGTAATGTGATAAAATATTATTTTACTGAAGGAGTGGTAGATGTCTGGAAAAAACGTCCAGCAGACGTGGTTGGTAAATCCACAGTAACTGAATTAAACATGCCTGGGATAAACATATATCCATCCTAAGATAAAATACAGGAAATAGTATAAGGGCAGACTAGATGGACCATGAGGTCTTTTTCTGCCGTCAGTCTTCTATGTTTCTAAGTGGTGTAGGGTTTCCTGCCTAAGCAGGGGGATGGACTAGAAAACCTCCAAGGTCCGTTCCAACTGTTATTCTATATAATATCAATAGTTGCAATTTCACCATCCCATAACTCTGTTAAATTAAAATACATGCCATTTTTTGCTGTATAATTCTTTCTCCCATTTGTGTTGATGAAAATTTTTTACACTTGCCTCTCTACAGGTGATGAATGGAAGATTTTTCCAAGGTTTACATCTGCCTCATAGTTCAGAAATTATATTACTCCTACCAACTAAATAATTTTTTGTATTATCCAACATAAACAAAATTTACAGAAAAATACTTATGTCTTCCTGTAAAAACAAATACAAAAATTCATTTGTAGAACAGGTGTTTTTTTATGTACACTCACATATAGACCATAAATAACTAAGGTACAAGTGGTGGAAAAATCACTACTAGAATTCGTTGCTTAGGGACTGTACAAATACTTGGGCAGCTGCAGCTATCCCAAAGTAACTGTGGAAGATATAAAGAGGAGACCAAATTTGATAAACGTTATTAGCTTGTTTGAAGAGTTGACAATGAAATTGGCAGGGTTCAAACAAACAAGCATAATCTATTTGGATTTTGAGATAGCTTTTTGCATTTGTAAATTCAACTCTGAACACATAATTTATAAGTTACTAAGAGAAGTGTCAAACTGCCAGAAAAGTGGCAATATTAATAGGAACAAAGGAAACTTAAATGAAAATCATCAAGAAGTATAACCTTTCTTATTCCTGCACAGGTGTAACAATAATTTCAAAATCAGCACAAAGAAGACCACAGTGAGAAAACCACATGATTAGAAAATGTAAAAATTCTGTTCATTGCATTGCATCCAATTTAAAATCAATTTCAAAAACACATTTGTTATTCTGAAAAGATAACACTTAGCAATGGATTTAATGCTAAATTAATATCCATTTTATATTTTCTATCAGAAATGATTTTATGAATGCCCTAAGTGACAGTTCATTGGATATTGACTCTGTTTATCTTGGCTATCTTGAATTCTGCAATGCTTCCTTTTAACTGAAACATAGAATTGAAAGAAATCATAGATGTCACATAATTCAATGTTTTATTCAGTGCGAACATTTCTGGCAGAAGATCCTCTAGTCTTTGTTTGAGGACCTCTAGTGAAGAAAAAGTCTGGCTGCAACTCTTTAAGGAGTCCCTCCTGATGTCCCTGAACATCTCTTTGTGTAGTTTAAATCCATTGCTTCTTCTTCTGTCCTCTGGACAATAAATAATTAATCTAATTGGTTCCTGTTCTGCTTTTCCCTCAACCATCCCTTCTAAAGTACAGAAATTCTTGAAACATTCTTCATTGGGGTTGATTTTCATAACTTTCACCATGTTGGTACACCATCTCTGAATTTGTTCAAGTGTGTCACTGTTGTTGTTTTTTTCTGAATTGTGGTATTCTGAAGTGGATACAGTACTCCAAATGAAGTCTGACCGACAGACCAGAATGGGACCATTACTTCCTGTAGTGACAGAGGGCTGGAGCATACCAGTTGTATCTAGGACAGGCAGGTTTAGTTGGAGCTGGTGGTGGGGGGGTAGACCTCTCATGGAGAACAATGACTCGCTGCTTACAAATGATTTCTTCGTCTGCCTCCTCAGAGCCATTCAGTTATCATCATGGTACTGGTGATAAGTGAATTCTGGGCCCTGGGCTCAGGCTGCTGCTACTCAATTCCAGGTCAGTTATGAATAAAGCTCCCTTCATCCGGGATTTACTTTTAGATGAGGAGGCTGACCTGGCATGTGTGGCTGACACCTGGCTGGGCCCTGAGGGAGTGTTCCTCTCTCAGAGATGTGTCCAGCCAGGTTTCATGTGTGGCATCAGGCACAACCCCAGGATGGTGGTGGGGGGAGTGGCTATTATAGCCCGGAAGACCTTCAAACTGCACAGGCTCTCTGTTTCCGAGACAGCAGGAGTCACCCTTTACTCTTTGTGAAGTTGGACCTAGGGGTTCAGGTGGGCTTGTTGCTCACATACCTGCCTTCCAGATGCATGTCAGCAGCCCAGCCTGCACTACTCGAGGATGTAGCCGAGTTGGTGGTCAATTTCCCCAGACTTATAGTCCTTGGGGAACTTCAATGTGCCATTGATTGACAAATCCTCTGGGTTGATTCAGTTGTTAATGTCTTCCATGGCAATCATGGACCTGACCCAGGTAATTCAGGGTCTGACTCACGAAGGGAGGCACACTCCCGACATGGTTTTCCTCTCGGGGCAGTTGAGTAATGATATGGATTTAAGGGACTTGGACATCATGCCTTTGTCATGGTCAGATCATTTTCTGCTATGGCTTGATTTGAGGGTTCCAATCCTTCTCCACAGGGAGGCGGAACTGTTAGATGGTTCTGTCCCAGACACCCAATGGACCTATCTGGCTTTCAGAGGGCGCTTGGGGATTTACTTGTTCGCTTATACACAATTCAGTGGAGTCTCTGGCAATGGCCTGGATTACAGCCACAAAGGGGCTGGATTGTGCCTATGCGACCTCTCTGTGGCAGTAGAGCCAGGAGATCCCCTTGGTTCACCGAGAAACTCATTTTATTTATTTATTTATTACTTAGATTTGTATGCCACCCCTCTCCGAAGACTCGGGGCGGCTCACAACATGTAAAAAACAAATCACAAGCAATTAGACAAATTTAAAATATTTAAATATTTAAAAAAACCCATATGCTAACAGTCACACACACAGACATACCATGCATAAATTAAACGTGCCCAGGGGGAGATGTTTCAATTCCCCCATGCCTGACGGCAAAGGTGGGTTTTAAGGAGTTTGCGGAAGGCAGGAAGAGTAGGGGCAGTTCTAATCTCCGGGGGGAGTTGGTTCCAGAGAGTCGGTGCCACCACAGAGAAGGCTCTTCCCCTGGGGCCCGCCAACCGACATTGTTTAGTTGACGGGACCCGGAGAAGGCCCACTCTGTGGGACCTAATCGGTCGCTGGGATTCGTGCGGCAGAAGGCGGTCTCGGAGATATTCTGGTCCGATGCCATGAAGGGCTTTAAAGGTCATAACCAACACTTTGAATTGTGACCGGAAATTGATCGGCAACCAATGCAGACTGCGGAGTGATGGTGAAACATGGGCATACCTAGGTAGGCCCATGACTGCTCTCGCAGCTGCATTTTGCACGATCTGAAGTTTCCGAACACTTTTCAAAGGTAGCCCCATGTAGAGAGCATTACAGTAGTCGAGGTGATGAGGGCATGAGTGACTGTGAGCAATGAGTCCCGGTCCAGATAGGGCCGCAACTGGTGCACCAGGCGAACCTGGGCAAACGCCCCCCTCGCCACAGCTGAGAGATGTTGTTCTAATGTGAGCTGTGGATCGAGGAGGACGCCCAAGTTGCGGACCCTCTCTGAGGGGGTCAATAATTCCCCCCCCAGGGTGATGGACGGACAGATGGGATTGTCCTTGGGAGGCAGAACCCACAGCCACTCCGTCTTATCCGGGTTGAGCTTGAGTCTGTTGACACCCATCCAGGCCCCAACAGCCTCCAGGCACCGGCACATCACTTCCACCGCTTCGTTGACTGGGCATGGGGTGGAGATGTAAAGCTGGGTATCATCCGCATATTGATGATACCTCACCCCATGTCCTTGGATGATCTCGCCCAGCGGTTTCATGTAGATGTTGAATAGTAGGGGGGAGAGGACCGACCGCTGAGGCACCCCACAAGGGAGAAACCTAGGAGTCGACCTCTGACCCCCCACTAACACCGACTGCGACCGGCCAGAGAGGTAGGAGGAGAACCACTGAAGGACAGAGCCTCCCACTCCCAACCCCTCCAGCCGGTGCAGAAGGATACCATGGTCGATGGTATCGAAAGCCGCTGAGAGGTCAAGGAGCACCAGGACAGAGGATAAACCCCTGTCCCGGGCCCGCCAGAGATCATCCATCAACGCGCCCAAAGCGGTTTCCGTGCTGTAACCGGCCCTGAAACCCGACTGCTGGGGACCTAGATAATCGGCTTCTTCCAAGGACCGCTGGAGCTGGAGTGCCACCACCTTCTCGACAACCTTCCCCATAAAGAGAAGGTTGGAGACTGGACGATAGTTGTTAAGTACGGCTGGGTCCAGGGAGGGCTTCTTGAGGAGGGGGCGCACAAGCGCTTCTTTATAGAGTGATGGAAAAACTCCCCTCCCCAAGGAAGCGTTGGTAATCTCCTGGGCCCAGCTCCGTGTCACCTCCCTGCTGGCCGAAACCAACCAGGAGGGACACGGATCCAGTAAACAGGTGGCGGAACTCACAGCTCCGATGGCCTTGTCCACTTCATCAGGTGTCACCAGATCAAACTCTTCCCAGACAGGTGGACAAGTACGTGCCCCAGTCACCTCGACTGACTCATTGTCAGTCGACTCTGTTATACAATTGGAGTCGAGATCGGCCCGGATCCGAGCGACTTTATCAGCGAAAAACGTGTTAAAATCCTCGGCACTACTCTGTAAGGGCTCCCCAACTCCCCCCTGGTTGAGAAGGGAGCGGGTCACCCTAAACAGAGCGGCCGGGCGGGATTCCGCTGATGCAATCAAGGCGGCATGGTACGCGCATCTTGCCGCCTTGAGCGCCACTTTGTAAGTCTTAATAAAAGCTCTTACAAGTGTTCGATCGGATTCAGACCTACTCTTCCTCCATCGCTTCTCTAGACGTCTCTTTTGGCGTTTCAACTCCCGGAGCTCCTCGTTGAACCATGGGGCTCTACGGGGTCTAACGCCTCGGAGAGGTCGCAAAGGCGCAATCCGGTCAAGAGCCCCCGCTGCAGCCGTGTTCCAGGCCTTCGCGAGAGACTCCGCCGAACTGTGGACGAGTGCCTCTGGAATAACCCCAAGCGCCGTCTGAAAGCCCTCTGGGTCCATCAGGCGCCTGGGGCGGAACATCTTCATTGGTTCCGCCTCCCTGCGGGGGAGGATTGGAGCCAGGAAGTCAAGCCGTAGTAGAAAATGGTCTGACCATGACAAAGGCAACACTTCTAAGCCCCTTAGTCTCAGACCATTACTCAATTGCTCGGAAAGGAATACCATGTCAGGTGCGTGCCCTCCCTCGTGAGTCGGACCCTGAACTACTTGAGTCAGGTCCACGGCTGTCATGGTGGCCATGAACTCCTGTGCCAACCCAGAGGTTTCGCCGAGTGACGGCAGATTGAAGTCCCCCAAGACAATAAGTCTGGGGAACTCTACCGCCAACCCGGCTACCTCCTCAAGTAGCACAGGCAGGGCTCTTGACACGCAGCTGGGAGGCAGGTACGTGAGAAATAAGCCCACCTGAACTCCTAAGGGATGAAATGCCAGAAGAGATGTTTAGAGGAGCATTGGAGGGACAGTAAATCTGGATCTGACCGAGCACTATTCAGTTCTTATATTAAGACTTATTTAGTGGCGCTCAAGGTGGCAAGATGCAGAGTCATAATGGATATCCTTGACCCTTGATATACTGTATAGAATTAGATTTAAATATTAAATAATACTGTGACATAAATATAAATTTAAAATATAAATTTTACAGCTATTTTTATGAATTGGGCTGATTGATCATATAGCAATGTTTTGAATCCTTATCTCACATGGGTAAGTATGCAATCCTGTGATGATTTCAATTTAACCAAATTATGGCATTTAGACACTTTCAGTATTACTAGATTTGTAATCATTATTAACTTTAAGATACATGGATATATTTATCTCTTTATATCTACTTCTATGGTGTCTTTGGCAACATTGAAGGGTTTTTAAAATATTTTTTGTTAATGTATGCCATGTGAAATGGCTCACACCTAATTGTTAGGTATTAGGCATAAAAATGGCATCTTTTAAATCAGACTATGGAAATGAATGCTTGCATTGGAATAAAACAGGAACACCAGATAAGATAAACTTCACACATTTAAATTAATATTTTAAAAGCTACCTTTGTTTTAGACATTGAAGAAGAGACAAAGAAATTAATATTTTCATAACATATATGTCATTTTATATTTCATGCATGAATCATTTGGAAATGCAGATTAATTCAAAAACAGTTTAGCAAGCTGAACTATTGAATTTGGTCCTCTAAGATTTAGGATTTGTCATCTCTTTTACAGTTGACACCCAGTGAGAGCTTGTCAATTACAAAGGAGTGAAATGAAGTGAAAATAAGTCACATCTTCATCTTTTTGTTTTATGCTTGGCTGATTATGGAGAGACATCATTTACAAGCTGAGAGTAATTACTTGCAAAGTTATATTTTTACCCTAATCCCAAATTATTTATTATTTTATTCTATTCTAGTGAGGCATTGTAATTGAATAATAATCTTATTGCCCAAATTACCATAGATCAAATCATTTGGCTATCAAAAAATGTGGGTTTTATGAGTAAAAATAAAAATGATTTTTAAAAATAGAAGTCAGATAGTATAGGGTTTTTTTTGCCACAAATAACTAGCTTCTTTTATGATGGGTTATTTTTACTTTTTATAAATATGTACTGGCACCCAATTTAGCCAATATATTAAAATGTGAATATATGTTATTGGGGGAAATACAACATGATAAAAAGCTTTGTTTGTTTACATAAACACACACTTTGAATTTCTTTTAGCATCTCTGTGTACTTTATTAGCAATATTTCTGCTCATTCGGCTAATAGTGAACATTTTTAGTCTGGATACAATTTAGCAAATGTATCTCCCCTGCAGTTTTTATGTGCTATATTGAGAATATGCAGGAGAGTTTTATAATCCATTAACCGAATAAAATGAAGCAACAATGTTTGCTAGGCTACAGCCTGTTATATTCATATTCACTGTCTCTCTCCCTCCTTCCTCCCTATCTCCCTCTCCTCCTCTCCTTTTAAATTACAAAATATAGATGTATCTACAACATTTTTTTCCTCATTACTGGGTTGGATCCTGGACACTACTAAGCATCAAGTGGCTTTGTGGATATAATTCCTAAACTTGTTTTGACAGATTATGGGATGTAGATTAGAATCTCTGAGCAAAGAACCAAGGAATCTATAGTGGTGTTGTAAAAATTCACATTTTACTAAGATTTTTTCTCTAAAATACATTTCCTTCAATGTGTCTTATCTTGAAGAGAGGGGCGCACTATGATTACTACCAGGAAAGATAAATTCCATCAGTATAAATACGGGTAGTATATGTGCATAGAATAGCAAAAATATAACAATGTGTGCACAAGATTGCTTCGAGGTGGGAAATTATTATGCCCAAGGTCTGGTGTATGGGAAAACTGTTCCTTAGGGATTTATGTATTTGGAAAAAGCAATTTGTCACAAGAGTTCTTGTGGGTATGGCCTTGAAGGAAACTCAGAAATTACACCGGGGCTTGAATGTATCACCAGGGCTTTTGTTGGTACAGGAGCACATATAACACCTGTTCTGGTGAAGTTGCAGTGATCTGCTTCTTTTAACATTCTAATTCAACTTTAACATGCTTCTTTTCTTGGTAGGTCACGAAGATAAATTCCTGGCAGTTGTCGTCCCTGTACTTGCTAGTCTTCCTTAAAGTGAGAGAATGAACCTCACGGGACTCCAAGGTCTTTGTACTAAAGTCATGCATTGCTTGTAGACTCCATAGCTTCCGGACGCATTCCTGCTGATGGGGATTTATGAATATTTCTCCAAGCAAAACCAAAGTTTATTGAGTTGTTTGGAGCAGGAAAGCTTTGATTGTCCTGGTGAAGAAAGGGTGGGAGGGTGGGGAGAGTATAATAATGGTGAATTTTCTTAGATATCTCAGCCAGTTTTGCTGATAGTAATACCACTTAGTCAGTGGTGGGCTATGAGCCGAACCGTTAAATTGCGCTCTCTGCTGCAGCTCATAAGTTCTTGCGGGGCCAGTGCGATTTTGCTGCTGCACCTGTGGATGAAGCAAAATGGCGCATGGAACTGCAGGCGTGCCCGGGTTTCGGTGAGGTTTTTTGCTTCTGCACATGCTGAAACACAGGCACACCTGCGGCTCCATGCGTGATTTTGCTGCCTCCACAGGTGCAACAGCAAAATTGCGCTGGCCCTGCAAGAACATATGAGCCGCGGCGGTGAGCACAATTTAGCGTTCTGACTGGTAGCCCACCATTACTCTTAGTAGTATATTTGGAGTAGTACTTATGGTAGATGATATGATATAGCAATTGTGGTCACTCCGGTGGGGTTGGACAGCTCCTGATCTGCTCTGCACTTCAAGATGTTTCTCCTGCCTTCCTTAGCTTTAAATAAACCATCGAGGGGACTTACGTGACAATTTGCTGTTATTTTAAAAGTTTATGCTACCATTTGGGTTATAAACAGGGGTGGGCTGCTAGCTGGAACACTAAATTGGGTCGGTGCCACGGTTCGTGTCGTGAGTGCTAGCAGGACCAGCACAATTTTGTTTTTGCACCTGTGTAGGTAGCAAAATCGCACACGGAGCTGCAGGTGTGGCCATGTTTTTTCCTTCCGCAGACCTGTTACTCCGTGAGTGATTTTTCTACCTACACAGGTGCAGAAGCAAAATTGTGCTGGCCCTTACTAGCACTCAAAAGCTGTGGCAGCCAGCCCAATTTAGCGTTCTGGCTAGCAGCCCACCCCTGGTTATAAAGGTTTTTTAAAAATTCTTAAAATGTTACCTTTATAATGATGCAAGGATACGTTGCTCTGAAAGGCAGTGTACAAATATTGTAAATGAATAAACAATGCTGACAATAATTAATGGCTTGTGACATGAACACAATCTCGCCTCTATTCAAATAAGCTTTCAGATATTATTTTCTTCCCAGATGCAGCCTCTCATTCTCTGTTTGGAAAGTAGTGGAGCTGAGATGGAAGTGGGGGGGACCTAAACAAATGAAATTGATTTATTTTTTAAAAATAATCAATTTATATTCTATGCAGCAAGGGGAAAAGACGTATGTTTCTTCCTCATCTTACTGTTAACTCTTCCAAATAACACCTAAAGAAGAGAGTGAAAAAAGCATGCCCTGCTTACTTGAAATGTCTATTTCCTAAATAATGGAGCTCCGATGGTTAAAGACCCTGAACTTGTCAGCTGGACAGCACTGCTTAAGCACCCAAGCATTCAATAGGATGAACTGCTGTTACTTGCCCCAGAATCTGCCCACTTAGCAGTTTGAAAGCATGCAAATGCAAGTAGATTAACAGGCTCCCCTTCCGTGGAAAAGTAACAATGGTCTGTACACCTTTTGTCACATAAATTGTCCTTGGCTAGCATTAGTTCCCTCTGCCAAGAAACAGATGAGCACCATGTGTGTGTGTGCGCGCGTGCGTGTGTGTGTTTGTGTGTACTGAGAACTGTTATCAGTCTTAAAAATCTGAATACACTCTCCTAACATAGGTGGATCTCAGCAGGTTCTGACCAGTTCTGGAGAACCGATAGCGGAACCAAAACGCCAAAACTTTGAGTAGTTCAGAGAACTGGTAAATATCACCTCTGACTGGCCCCACCCCCATCTATTCTCTGCCTCTGGAGTCCTATCTGTTTGGGAGGAAAGGGTGATTTTGCAGTGCCCTTCCCCTGACACACCCACCAAGCCACGCCCACCAAGTCATGTGCACAAAAGTAAACATTTTTGATTCGCACCATTGTCTCCCACCATCACTTTTCAATAATCAGATTCATTAGGATGGATCCTTTTTAAGTTTCTTTCTTTGCCTCTTAAGCATTTGAGGGCTTCTTCCCATTTTATCTTTCTTAGGTAGCATCTCCCCCAACATCCCTTTACATAAAACTCATTCTGTCTAGCATCATCTAGAGGTATAACAAGCAGGAAGAGGGAGATTGTGATCCCCTTATATAGAGCGCTGGTGAGACCACATTTGGAATACTGTGTTCAGTTCTGGAGACCTCACCTACAAAAAGATACTGACAAAATTGAACAGGTCCAAAGAAGGGCTACAAGAATGGTGGAAGGTCTTAAGACTTAATGAAGACTTAATGAACTTGATCTGTATAGTCTGGAGGACAGAAGGAAAAGGGGGGACATGATCGAAACATTTAAATATGTTAAAGGGTTAAATAAGGTTCAGGAGGGAAGTGTTTTTAATAGGAAAGTGAACACAAGAACAAGGGGACACAATCTGAAGTTAGTTGGGGGAAAGATCAAAAGCAACGTGAGGAAATATTATTTCACTGAAAGAGTAGTAGATCCTTGGAACAAACTTCCAGCAGATGTGGTTGGTAAATCCACAGTAACTGAATTTAAACATGCCTGGGATAAACATATATACATCCTAAGATAAAACACAGGAAATAGTATAAGGGCAGACTAGATGGACCATGAGGTTTTTTTCTGCCGTCAGTCTTCTATGTTTCTATGTTTCTATGTTTCTATCTACATTGATAGGAAGAGGTGCAAAGGACATATTTCTTCCCAGTTTTCCTGGGCATCAGACACTTGTATAAAAAGAATCATTTTCCATTTCATTTTCCCCCCTACCTTTATTGGTTTTCAGTTGAACATTATGAAACTTACTGAGAATCCCATGGGACTGTTTTAGATAAATGTGCATTCAGTTTAGGATTGGGAGTAGCACCTGTTTGAGCAGAGGTGGAAGCTCAGCAATTTGTCTTTTCTTGACTTTTCTACTCAAGTCTCTTTGCCCTCCCCTTGCTCTTCTTTCTATTTTAAAATGCTACACAAAAGTGCTTCAAGTGCTTATATCTTTATGCAAGCATTATTGACTTTTTGATTGAAAAGCCAGTCCTTTCTATTTATGAACAGTTTTGTATAATGTAACCTGGCATTTCTCATCACTGTTCCTTGCAGTCATCTCTTATAAAACTTAATGGATGTCAAAAATGAATCAACTGAATCAAGGATGAGAAAGAGACAAAAGAAAAAAAAAATTTGCACATGAGCCAAACGCCACCCAAAATCTTTGAAAGTTTTAACCTAAGCCTGGGTTAAGCCAAAAGAAACTCTCCTTGAATATTCTTGCAAGCCAGATCACGAATCCTTTGCTACTCACTGGCAGCTATTTGTATATTACGTGGCATCTCCAAATAGTCCTTCAGTTTATGAAGGGCTGCCAGAAAGGGAGGGAATCTTTTCTTTCCAATGATTTAGACAGATTAACTGGCCTAATTGGGCCTAAGCTACTGTGAAGAGAGAAAGAAAAAGGTGAAAGCACAGGCTCTTCGGGTCTTCTAGTCACATCCTCCTGGTTGACTGGTCTGCTTAGCCAAGCTGAAACTGGTCTTATTGTCATGTGGGATGCATTAATTGGAGTGCAGACTAATTTGCTAGGCTGCTTTAGTGCCCTTAAAAGGTGATTTAAAATTTAAAGTGATGGAAATTGTATAAAAGCATGCTGATCTGATCATTACCCAGAATTCAGTTTGACATTTCTTCTGTTTATCTGTTTTTATTATTTAGGCTTTAAGTGTACCATTGAAGGCTAACACTAGGTTCCCTGGAATGTTTGATCACACTTATTTTTATTATTCAAAGAATGCAGTGAGGGAAGATTCCTGCTGCTTCTTAAACAAATGAATATATTTTGCTGCGAGTGGTATTGAGTCAAGATTTCTTTTAAAATGTCTTTCCTCCCCCCCTTTCGCTTCAAACCATATAAAGCAAATGTGATAATGTTATGTGCTAATGTTCTAATAAACAAGATTTAAATGCTGTGATAATGAAGAAAAGATGCACACTTTCCATAACAAAGAACATGAAATCTTCAGTCATCTATTCAGCAAAGGTGATTCATGGCTCTGCATTGTATGTGAATTCATGGGCCTCCTAGACCAATGATGACAAACCTTTTTTTCCTCGGGTGCCGAAAGAGTGTGGGCGTGCACTATCATGTATGCGCAAGTGCCCACACCCAAAATTCAATGGCTGGGGAGGACGAAAACAGCTTCTCTCACCCGGAGAGGCTCTCTGGAGGCTGGAAACGGACTGTTTCCCAACTTCTAGGTGTTGTGGTTGGCTCTGACCCAGCTCCTGCCCCAGGGAATGTGGAGGTGGATGCAGGGGAAACTTCAACATGTCATAGGCCTGTGTTATTGCCGAAAGAGTCAGTTCAGAGTTTAGTTTCCTCGGATGAAGAAGAAGGTGGGAGTGACTCGGCAGAGGGGGGCTTGGCACACAGCCCAGGCAGTCAATCTCCCTTATCTTCCATTGATTCGGATGAAGACGTTTTGGATCCACGCAAGCGCAGAATTATGCATAGAAAAGACCAAGTAAGGACATATTACAGGAGATAAGAGCGGCCACCTGTGTTTGGGTGGGGCTCCAGTAATTAGGGCTGCTGCTATAAATAGCAGCATGTGGGCATTTGGCCGTTGTGGAATAGTATCTGATCGCAGTTCGTCAGGAATCCTGTGTTTTCTGGACTTTGTTGCTTTTTCACGCCTTTGAAAACAAAGCAGAGCAACGTTGGAAGAAGAAGGGGTGTGAAGTTTCTTCACAGCTGCTAGCTAAGTACTTAATGACTGCTTAAGGTTAATTGTACAGATTACCTGGTTGTTTGGGGATGAGTGCTCTTTGCAATACAAAAAGAGTGCTTAGTTTATTTTGAATTTTGTGATAAAGAACATTGTTTTGAATTTTCAAATGTGTGTGTGTCTGAAATTTGTATCCTTGAATTTTTGGGAGGCTCCTACCAGAGAGCCTGGCAGAACACTAGTGGGCCCAATAGCCTTGTGTTTTACCCACCCCAGTCTCCAAAGACTTCTCTGGAAGCCAAAAACACCCTCTCAGATTCTCTGTGTGAGCCAAAAATCAGCTGGCCGGTACACACATGCATGTTGGAGCTGAGCTAGGCAACAGCTGGTATGCCAGCAGAAATGGCTCTGAGTGCCACCTGTGCCGCCCATGCCATAGGTTTGCCATCACTGTCCTAGACCAACAGGTTGTCCATGGACCACTGTTGATCTGTGAGAAAATTTTGGAGGTCCACAGAAAATTTATTTGCATTTTTATATTGCACTAAATACTATTTATCTTTTTTTAAAAATTAACATTAGTGGTCCTCGGCATTTAAAATTATAAATTTAAAATTATGAAATCCTGAGGTCCAAAAGGTTGGCAACCCATGTCCTAGACAGTGCTTTTGCAATCCTGGGAATTTTAAAATATGTGGACTTTAACCACCAGTATTCCCAGCTAGCATTCAGCTCCTACAATACCGGGAGTTGAAATCCACGCATCTTAAAATTGCCAAGGTTGAAAAACATTGCCTTACAGTAGGGTTGTCAAACTCCCAGCCTCTAGATTGGATATGTCACATGCTGGCCACGCCCATGCCCAGTTTAGTGAAAGGGGAAAAGTCCCAATATGTCACATGACATCACCATGATGATGTGAGTTTGACATCCTGCCCTACAGCGTCCCTAAATGCACACCGAAATTTCAATTTTCCATCATTTCAAAATAGGAGGTGACTATAGATTAATCCTAAAACAGCTAAAGTAGTTTTGAAAACATACTTTCTAAATTGATATATTTAAAAAAAAGAAAATAAAATCTTAGCTTGGCTCTGATGCAGTGGTCACCAGACTTTTGGGCACCAAGGACTGGTTCCATGGAAAGAGGTTTTCGCAGGGACTGGACAGGAAATGGTTTTTGCTGTTTGTATCGTACAGATGGAGTTTCGCTTGTTCGTGTACCACTGCTCTAGTGAATTACACTCTGAGTTGTCTTTTGAATTTCATTCATTGTAACTTTCATCTACTCAAAAATATGTATTTCATACCACAAAGCTGCACTTTGTGGTAAATATAACAGTATTATTTTAGTTTGCATTGTATATTTGAGGCAAAGGGTTTTATATAAACCTGCTTCACTTTTCATAAAAAAACCCAATTGCTCTTTTTTTACCACAGTATTCAATTAGATAGACTCAGAACCATGTGCTAAATAGTAGATGGCGCTAATTAATTAATTATTAATCTTACATGCTCCCCATTTTGCCAGAGTGAATGTAAGTGGGTTATAATCATTCCGTTAAGTGCAATGATAAAACGTTAAAACAATAAATAGACATCTTTCATTAAAATTTTAAATTTAAAATACAGATGTGCGGAAATGGATAGGCTGATGGTGCAGATCAAAGGACTATACATTATCAGAATATTATGATACCTGGCAAAGATGGCATAATTGGATAGAAAATAAATTTTAAAAACTGATATAATGTGAAAGTGCTTACAAATATAAGAACTATGCAAATATGAATAACTTGTGAAAATAATGTAAATTTAAATAATGACAGTAAGTTATAGAATAAATATAAGAGATCAGTTCTGATCTGTGCAAAATTATTGTGATGTTTTTAAAATTGAAAAATTGAATAAATTAAGCTTTAAAAAATAAAATTTTAAATTTTAAATGAAATTGACAGGATACAGAGGGAGGAAGGAAAGTATACATGAGAAAAAGTGAGGCGCTATCTAATCCACTGTATTAGCCACTTCTAAAATGCCACATTTCTTTGAGGCCCTCAGCCAGCTGACACAGTCATGTTTTCAAGTACTTTGGGAAGGCCAAATTATTGGGTGCAGATCACCTCAGGGGGCAACAGGTTCCAGAGAGTGGGAGCCATGGCAGAAAAGGCTCTTCTGAACTCTGCAAGGCAAAATTTCTTGATCAACCACAGAAGAGCAGTGTAGTATACAGGCGGTGATTGGCTACCAAAATTTTTACTACCACACCGTGGGCGTGGCTTATGCATTTTGTTTCAACATCTTTCAGTACAAATTGGGGGCTCTGGGGTGGAGCTCCAAATGTTGTTACCGGAACTGTTCCCGTAGGAGCCCATCACTGTATACGGGCCACTCTGGACGGCCCAAGAACTTTCCATGAATCTATGTTCTGCACTAGCTGAAGCTTCCAGATTCTCTTCAAGGGTAGTCCTATATAGAGTGAATTGCAGCAGTTCAAGCACCAGTTGGCCCATTTTTGAGGTGGGTTTAGTTAAGGGAGAATGACTGGCCCAAAGTCACCCACTTGACTTTCATGTCTAAAATGGAACTAGAACTTACAACATCTAACTATCTAGCTTAATGCCTTATCCAACAGACCATACTTGCTGTATTATTCTAAAGAGTTTCACATATTCTTTGGTTAAAGTTTGAGAAATACATATTTGACAAGCATTTCAACATCACCATTATTATTACAATTTTTATCCAATTGAAATCACTTAATTGTCTTTCATCCAGCAAAAATCAAGGTCACACGAATTTGAAGTAATTTTTAACAATGGATTTTAAATGGTTTCGAGTCATGTGAAATGTTACCAGATGGTAATCTAAAGAGCTAAAGTATGCACTGGTATTAAACAATTAATTTGGCATATTTTACTGATACAATAATACTTTATATACTGCACAACTATAGCCACTGTATCAGAGTGATGACATGAATTATCTCTACATGTTCAGTGCTAAAAACACTTTTGTAAATGTTTGACATATTTTGTGGGGCAGAACCATGTATGTCTTGTCAAGTGATATAACTCTATATGACAAATGCCATATGCCAAAAATTAGAAAGGCCTGCATTTATCTCCCTGGAATTTGCTTTCTATATTAGCATTTTTAAAGCATTAGATTTATTTTTCTGCCTTTGTACAATAAACCTATGTAAAGCATTTGAAACTAGGCAGCATGAGTATGATAGCTTTGTTATTCCTGTTAAAAGTCCAAAATTCTTGTACTAGGATATAGCAAAGTTTGGACCATAAAATCTGAACAATATAGAAGGAAGGCCTATACATTTTCTGGATATGAGTTTGGTAAGATAAATAATATTTAAAAGATTTCTAGGCACTCTCCAATTTTTAAAATTTGAAGGAAGTATAATTTTTACTCAATTTAGTCCCAGAATGAAAATACAGTATATGTTGGAGGATTCTTCACACACACGTAAAGGTAGAGAATTGTACTTTCATTCAATTTCTTCAACACTCCGTGGCTTGCATTGGCTGCCGATCAGTTTCCGGTCACAATTCAAAGTGTTGGTTATGACCTTTAAAGCCCTACATGGCAATGGACCAGATTATCTCCGGAACTGCCTGCTACCGCACGAATCCCAGCGACCGATAAGGTCCCACAGAGTTGGCCTTCTCCGGGTCCCGTCAACTAAACAATGTCGTTTGGTGGGCCCCAGGGGAAGAGCCTTCTCTGTGGTGGCCCTGGCCCTCTGGAACCAACTCCCCCCGGAGATTAGAACTGCCCTCACCCTCCCTGTCTTTCGTAAACTACTCAGGACTCATTTATACTGCCAGGCATGGGGGAGTTGAGATAGCTCTTCCCCCTAGGCCATTACAAGTTATGCATGGTATGTCTGTGTGTATGTTCGGTTTTATAATACAGGTTTTTAGTTGTTTTTATTATTAGATTGTACATGTTGTGTTTATTATCGTTGTTAGCCGCCCTGAGTCTGCGGAGAGGGGCGGTATACAAATCCAATAAATTATTATTATTATTATTATTATTATTATTATTATTATTATTATTATTTATTAATTATTCTAATGTGTATATTTTTCTTTTGTGAAGTACTGTACTAAATTTCAATGAACATATCTGGAATCTTAGAGTCCTATTATATAAAATGTTCCTGAGATTTTATTTACTTATCAAATTTATATACTACTCATCTCAGTGCGATGGCAGTCATTTACAGTCCAGAATGTAACTGCTGAGTTTAACACATTGCCATCATCTGTTGCACCTCTTTATCACCTGAATGTTTTCAAAGAGAATAGAATTCTTTATTGGCCAAGTGTGATTGGACACACAAGGAATTTGTCTTGGTCCATTTGCTCTCAGTGTATATAAAAGAAAATATAGAAAATAAATTTCTAGGCATTTAGTTTACCTTTCAACAAAGCACTATAGCTGGGGAATTCAAACTTTTTAAAAAGGGGGCCAATTAAGGGTCCTTCAGACTGTTGGGGAGGCCAGATGGCTGTGGCTAAGTGGTCATGTGACTAAGTGGGCGTGGCCAATGTAACAGTCCATTGAACAATGGACACATACAGTAAACTTTAATTTGTTTTGCTTTTGTTTGCATGTTGCTCTTTTGGTTGCCTTTTCTTTTTACTGGATCGTTTTCTTCAGTTGTTTAGGAATCTAGTGGTCCAATTTAGGAAACTCAGTTTTGCAGCAATTCTTCTTAGCCTCAAGGAGCTTCAGAAATATCTCTCTCTCTCTCTCTCTGTCTCTCTCTCTGTTTCTCTCTCTTTCTTTCTCTCTCTGTCACTCTTTCTCTCTCCCTCCCTCTCTCTTTCCCTCCTTCTCCCTCCCCCTCTCTTTTTGTCTCTCCCTCTTCTCTCTCTCTTTCTCCTTCTCTCTCTTTTCTCTCTCTCTCTCCATCTCTCTCTCTCTGTATGTATATATATGTATATATGTTTTTGTAGATTTTCATGGGTATAGGTAAGAAGGTCTTGGCATATTCGGGTTTCTTCCCGTGTAGGATTCAGAGATTTCTGGTGATGTCGAAACGTCGCCAGAAATCTCTGAATCCTACACAGGAAGAAACCTGAATATGCCAAGACCAAGCAAAATGGCTCATTTTTTGACCAAAAATGGGCTATTTTTGCCTGTTTTGGGGGCTCCTTTCACACACATTCCCTCCAATAACATTCTGCGGTCAAAAACAGGTAACAACAGCTCATTTCTTTACCCAAAACATGCTGTTTTCACCCATTTTGTCCTCCTTTTACCTTTCCCATCTCCAGTAGCATTCTACAGACCAAAAACAAAGCAAAATCAGCTCACCTTTTGACCAAACATGGACCATTTTCAGCCATTTGGGGGCTCCTTTCATCCCTATACCCCCAGTAACTATCTGCAGTTCAAAACCAGACAAAATGGTTCATTTTTTGACAAAAAGGGGGCATTTTCACCAGTTTTGGGGGCTCCTTTTACCCTCTCCTCCAGAAGCATTCTGAACGCCAAAATTTCAGCTCCAGCCTGCAGGGCTCTCCTGAAGGGCAGGTGGGGTGATGTGGACAGGGCAACCTCATGGTTCTGCTCAGGCTGGATTAATAGCTTCAGTGGGCCACATGCAGCCCACAGGACATAGTTTGAGGACCCATGCACTAGAGGCAGCCATATATCTCCCCCTTCCCCCCAAAAAGGGATTTAGAGCAGAAGGTTTACACACAATAGTATGCTTGGCAATATTTTTATTTATTAGATTTATTTCCTACCTTTTCTCTAAAAGTTCAAGATAGCTTACAAAAGAAGCTCCCTTTCTTTCTTTCTTTTAACCACTCCGTCCCCACTCCTGTGATTTACATGATGGATTTGAATTCAAGTTTTCCATGTCCTAATTCAAGAATTCATCTGTTACAATTTCTGCTTCCCATTCAATTTTTAATAAAATTGAACCAAAATGGGAATGATGGGGATGATGCCATCAAGAAAAATAGTGGATGTGAAAGTTATAAAGATAAATGTCTCTGATGATCCTTAGTATACTCTATCACCCTCATTTAATAGGTGCTGTTTCTTAACTGAGAAAAAAATTATATTTTCAACAGTGTGAATATTGGTAACAGGCATCCTCTTTCTAGAAACAGAAGATGTCTTTCCATGGACATGGTCCAGTGAGGATTGTGAAAAACTAGATATCCCTGAAGGAGTGGGGACAACAACATGGTGAAGATTAATGGCTAGATTGGAAATAGAATGGAAATTGGCTAGCACAAGTATTTCCAGATAAAAGAAAGATCATGAGGTTACCCACTTGTACTCTGGACAGCCAATCCTCATGGGTAGATAAGGAATTGAAGTTGGCTACAAGAATCTCCAACGCAAGCACATCTCAAACTGAATAAATATAATCATCAATATCTCAAAGGACCTGTAGCACATTTGCCTAAATTCATTATCCTCTGATCCTACCACCCTGAAAATGATTTTTTATGAGAGGAATAAAACTCTAAAGGATTTGGCAGGGTACAGATCTGGTGTAATGGCTTCTCACAGCCAGTTTCAATGTATCTATGGCAAATGACCAATCTCTCCGTGTATAATCAGGAGGCTGAAAGAAGGATAAGGGAGGCATAAGAATTTAATTAGGGTAATTTAAACTGATTTTTGTATTTCTACATCTTTTAAAATATTAAGCTTTGTTTTTAATACAAGAAGCAATTTAACCATCACCTTCTTTCAGTATTTGAGACAGAAGAGGATTATTAATTACCCTCACTTTTTAGCTCCTGAATTTTGTATTTTGGCCTGAAGTAATATGTACTTTCTGAGCTGCATGATAAGGTATAGAAATAATTAGGCACCTTTTTTTTCCCCTATGAAACTTGCAGATAGGACTTAGAGTTAAATATATATCAGAGAAAGAGAGAGATGAAACAGGAATATTATTTCATTACAGTAATGAATGTTACAAAAATGAATGAGAGAAAAAGTCAATATGTTGGTATCTTTTATTCCAATCCTACTGGATTCTAATTAATTTGCTTCAAGACTGAACTTCCTGTGTGCTTTTCTTTTTTCTTTTTGCAAATGGTTAGTAATTTAGTTAAATTTGTCCCACTTCTAACTTGATGTAGGACAAAATAGTAATGCAGGTTTCACTGAATTGGAGAAACTGGGTTACTTTTGTAAAAAAAAAGTGTATAGTTCATGCCAATGTTCTAAAATAATCTTATTAAGGAAGCAGCAAGATGACTTGAGAAGGAATGGCACATTTTTTTTCCATTATAGAAGAATATTATTAATAACATCAGTTCTTAGCCCCAGAGATCGTTTCAGTACATTTGTTTCAGTAAGACGGTCTCTTGCTCTTTATACAAATTTAAGCCTGAAAAATAATTTTATTCCTATATTGTGGGTGGTTTTTCCCATTCAGTTAACATGTTACTGTAGCCCACTAGTCTTCCAAAATAGGAATTTTTTTCTCTTATTATTTTTTGAGAAAAAAGATTTCCTAGCAATTGCTATTATCTGAATATGAATAGTAGCCTGGATTCAAAATATCCTAATGATGTAAGCCTAAAGTAGACATATGGATCTTAGTTTACATTTTAATATGAACCAACCTAATTAGCATTTTCTCAACTATTTTCCTTCCTTTTTTCCTTTATGCAAAGCAGTCTCTAGTTAAAAATAAGAACAAATTTGTCTACTTCAAAAAATTGTATTCAAAAGGATTTCCTATATTGGGAAAATCTGCTTGCCAACATGGATATATCCGAGGAAAATATGCTCAAGAATATGTCTGCAGTTTTTGGATTTTAATGATTGAATGATTGGAGGGGGAAAGCAAAGTTCTGAAAAATCTGAATGGGTAACTTGTTTTGTTTTGTTTCATTTCATCTTCCATTTCCATATTAAACTGTTTGCATTGGATTATAATTCTTCATTAGCAATTTCCTGAATTTCTGAGGAAGTGTAATTGGCATTAATTCAAGATTGCTGTTCTTTACAATAAGCTTGATGGAGTAATCTCATATTGATAACACTAAATTTCAAATCTTTCCAGTCTTTGATGTAGATATTAAACTGCATGAAAGCCAGAGTGAACCCTATCATATCCAGATCTCAGTGACCAGTGCATAAAACCTAAATCTAGCATTGAGAACCAATACATACATACATAGTTGGAAGGCACCTTGGATGTCTTCTATTCCAACCCCCTGCTTGGGCAGGAGACCCTACACTACTTCAGACAAATGGTTAGCCAAAATCTTCTTTACCCTGCTGTTCTGTTCGGGTCCTATGTGACCCGAAACCAAGTTTGAGTCCCCTGTAAAACATTTTCCCTGCATATCTGAAACTTGAAATTTCATGACTGTTTATCATTTCAGGGGTTCTCTCTATGAGAATTTTTTTGGGGGGTGGGGGGCTTAGTTTTTGCTGGGCAAAAAAAGTTACAAATCTTCTGTTCGGGTCACATACGACCCGGACCGAAAACTCTTCATTTCAAGTGCTTATGTTTGGTCAATTTGAAACCTTTTTTCACTTGGAAAGTAGTCTGAACATTTCTGCACACAATGATATGAAAATTGAAATGAAAAAATTAATCCTTATTGGTTTATTTATGTGCCCCCCCCCCGTTTTTATCAAAGTTTTTTCAATTTATGGATAGTTTTGCTTGCAAAATGCATTCTATTTTACTGACGTTGGTGTGGGATTAGTAGCTTGAACATTTCTGAATATAAGAAAAATATAAAGGAACTGAAAAAAATGATTCTTACTGGTTTTTTAACATCAGAAATAAGCCCCCCCCCCCCTCAGATGCTTGCAACCATTTTCACTTTTTATTTTTTTATGCTCCAAATCCGAAATATTCTTTAAAATCTTAGGAATTCATTTACTCAATTTAACAATGCTGACCATCAAAAAAATATTTGTGGGGGTGGGGGGAAATTTTTTTTTCTGGGCAAAAAAAAAGTCACGTTTAGTCTGTTCGGGTCATATAGACCCGGACCAAAATGATTTTTTTTAGGTACTTGAATTTGGTCTTTTTGAAAACATTTTCAACTGGAAAACTAGTTTGAACATTTATGAACATAATGATATGAAAATTGAACTGGAAAAATTGAGACTTATATTTCTATTTTGATCAAAAAGCCCCTCCCCCCATCCTTTCTGAATTTCGTGTCAATTTATATTTTTTAAGGCTACAAATCCCTAAGGAATTTCCCCCCAAAAGGTTTGATATACTAAATTGAACAATCCTGAACATAAGAAAAATATAAATGAACTGAAAAAAATGGTTCTTATTGGTTTATTTTTCCCACAAAAGGGCCACCCCACCCCCCCGGCCTTGCTGTGTGCCATTATTGTCACTTGTTATACATATTTGTCTAGAAATATTTGGAATATCTTTTTGAAAATCAACCACATTGTAGCCAGATAACTAATTTTATGAAAGAAATCCATTTTACTAAAAAAAAGTATGTAAGTTTGAAATTAACAGCATAATTTTTATATAAATTGAAATAACCTTATGTGCAAAATAAACCAATATGCATCAATTTTTCCAGTTCAATTTTCATATAATTATGTTCAGAAATGTTCAAGCTACAAATACCACACCAACTTTAGCAAAATAGAATGCATTCTGCTAGCAAAACTATCCATAAAGTGAAGACTATTTCACAGAAACGGGTGGTGCATGCATTATATCAGCAAAATAAACCAATAAGATTTACTTTTCCCATTTCAATTTTCATATCATTTTGTGCAGAACTGTTCAAGCTACCAATCCCACACCAACTTTAGTAAAATAGAATGGATTTTGCAAGCAAAACTATCCATAAATTGAAAAAACTTTCACAAAAACGGAGGGGAGGCACATTTATGTGCAAAATAAACCAATAAGGATTAATTTCTTCAGTTCAATTTTCATTTCATTGTGTGAAGAAATGTTCAAACTTGTTTCCAGGTGAAAAAAGCTTTCAAAAAGACCAAATATAAGTACATAAAATGATCAATTTGCAGTCCGGGTCAAATAGACCCGGGAACATAAGATTAGGGAGTTTTTTCGAACAGAATAGCACTTCCACTGTTGGGGCATTCACAACTTCTGGAGCAAGTCATTCTACTGATCAAACAACATACCCAACATACTGCTCTTTTCTGTACTCTTTCTAGAGTCTCAACATCATTTTTGCATCATGATGACCAAAACTGAATGCAGTATTCCAAATGTGACCTTACCAAGGCATTATATAGTGGTATTAACATTTCACGTGATCTTGATTTTATCCCTCTGTTAATGAATCCCAGAACTGTGTTGGCTTTTTTGGCAGCTGCTGCACACTGCTGGTTCATACTTAAATGGTTGTCCACTGGGGCTCCAAGATCCCTCTCACAATTACTACTGTTGAGCAATGTACCACATATACTGTACCTGTGCATTCTGCTTTTGTTGCCTAAATGTAGAATCTTACTTTTTTCACCACTGAATTCACCACATGAATGTTCAAGTCTTTCAAGATCATTCTGTATCATGAGCCTATCTTCTGGAGAGTTGGCTATTCCTGCCAGTTTGGAGTCATCTGCAAATTTTATGAGTTCCCCATCTATCCTTTCATCCAAGTCATTGATGAAGATATTGAAGAGTACTGGGGCTAAAACAGAGCTTTGGGATACTTCACTGCATACTTCTCTCCATGTAATGCAGTTCCATTGAACACTACACATTGAATGCAGTTGGTTAGCCAGTTTTGAATCCATCTGGTGGTGTTGCTGTCTAACCCACATTTTTCAACTTTATCTAGTAGTACATTATGGTCTACTTTATCAAATACTGTACCTTACTGAAGTCCAAGTAAATTAACAGCATTCCTCTGGTCCACTAATTTTGTCTCTTTGTCAAAGAATGCAATAACATTAGTCTGGCATGATCTGTTTTTGACAAACCCATGCTGGCTTTTGGTTATTACTTTGTTTGCTTCTAGGTGTTCATTGATTCTTGCTTGATTATCTTTTCCAGAATCTTTCCTGATATTGAGGTCAGGCTGATAGGTCTGTAGTTTCCTGGATCTATTTTTGTTACCCTTTTTTGAAGATGGGAACTATGTTAGTTCTTTTCCAGTCCTCTGGTGATTCCCCAGTCCTCCAGGGTATTTTAAATATATAGTTCAATGGTTCTGAGATCTCAACTGCTAGTTCCTTCAGAACTTTGGGGTGTAAAAAATCTGGTCCTGGTGATTTGAACTTGTCTAGGGTAGATAGGTGTTACTTTACCATTTTCTTCCCTACTTTAACTTATGTTCCTGATATGTTTTTTATGATGTTGTTTTTGATAGCTTGGATTGTTTTTTCCCTTTGTGTAAAGAGAGATTCAAAAAATGAGTTAAGTAGCTCTGCTTTGTCCTTGTTGCTTGTCACCTTCTTGCCACTTTCTGCCTGCAATGGACCAATTGTTTCCTGGACTTTTTTTCTTGTTTTTAATATGTTGGAAGAAGCTTTTTTTGTTACTTTTTACTTTTGTCAGAAGAAATCTCAATTTTGGTGGTCTTTGGTTCAAAAGATTCATATTCAAAAGAGTTTAGCTCTAGCTTGAGACATGAAACTTGACAGTTGTTCAATAGTTTCAATGTTAATTGTCAGCCCTGTGCGTTAGCCCAGACAAGAAACACAATCATGACTACCAACACTACCTTTATTGTAAAATGATAGAAACAAATTCTTGTTTCTGGAAGTCTGAAAGCATTTCCCTCCCTCCATTCCCTTTAGTTTCCAAAGAACTAGGGATGGTCTTTTCTAACATCCTTTCTTCACACCAATTCATTCAGAGGTTGGGGTATCTCTTATCTGACTATTGTCTCCAGGCTGTGGCTTTTTCCTTTTATTTCCTTTATTCTCATACCCTATTATATGAATCTTCCTGAATGCATAGTATATTGGTCTCTGATGACTTAGTACAGACAAGAACTACTTGTTCTTGTTAGTACTAAACAAACAATGGCCCTTACTTCCTCATTATAACCCACTGCTAATTTTAAATGCAAACTAATGCAAGAAGCATCATAAATAAAATACCCAAACGCCTCCTCTTACTAAAAACTGCTAAATTCAACATTATATTTATCTGTGAAACATGGCTGAATGCTTCCCTCCCTAACCCCATTATTACAGTAAGAAGCTATCACGTTTACCAGTCTGATTATGAAACCCATAGAGGAGGTGGAGTTGCCATCTTCCACAAAAATAATCACTAAACCTCAGAAATATCCAAGTTAGACGTGAACTCAATCTTCCAGAAACCATAATTTGTGAACTGACCTTAAATACTACACTTTGCTTCCTACTATGCTACAGAGCCCCTGCCTATGACATCACACATGCGAACAAGCTAACTTCACTACTAACGTGGGAAGCCTCCTACCCACACACTCTCATTTTTCTTGGTGACCTCAACCTACCTCATATGAACTGGACCCTAAATGAATGTTCAACTGAACCCATACACTCAACCCTTTACAATGCTATTACTAATCTAGGGCTTGAATAGCTAGTAACAAACGATACTATACTCATGTAAAGTTTGCAATCCGAAAGGTTAAAAAATATTGTCATCACTCCATCAAAGTTGTGGGAACCTTAGTAGTAATTGTGTTTGCCAGTCAATCTGAATTTTGTCCTGAACAGTTTAATGATTTGATCCACATAAGTTATTCACGCTGTATGTTTAAAGATCAAGTATTCTTGATGATGTTGGTTATGACTGATGATGCTGGTTATGACCTATAAAGACCTACATGGCATGGGACATGATTACCTACAGGACAGCCTTCTGCCTCATATATCCTAGCAGCCGGTTAGGTCCCACAGAGTTGGCCTTCTCTAAGTCCCATCAACCAGGCAATGCCATCTGGCAGGGCCTAAAGAAAGAGCCTTCTCTGTGGCAGCCCCGACCCTCTGGAATCAACTCTCCCTAGAGATTCATACTATCCCCTCTCGGCATTCCATAAAGCATTGAAGACACATCTCTACTGACGCGCTTGGGGCCATTGAAACTTCAATATCCACTTCTGGCCCATGAGTGAAGAATAATGGAATAAATGGGAATGATTGGTTTTAAATATTAAGCAGTTTTAGAGTATAACTTATGTCTAGACAGTATTGAGATTTTAATGTATTTTAATATTAGATTTCTTTATATTCTGTATTTGTGTACTGTGAGCTGCCCTGAGTCCTAGGAGAAGGGCGACATAGAAATCTGATAAAATGAAATGAAATTAAATAAATAAATTAATTAATTAATTAATTCTACCACAGGCCTCATTTTTTAGAATATTATACTTGTAAAGTAGACTGCTTTTTATCAGGCATTCAGACTATATCAGATGATGTTCAGATTATATCATACCCGATTACAGAACTCTCAGACATTGGTAAACATCTGCAACCAAAGTTGAAGACTAGATAAGCAGGGTTTAAAACAAAACAACCAAGGTAGATGAGCACAGGGTGTATTAAATTAGGGGCTAGGGTGTACTCTAACTTTCTTGAAAGATGGGCTGAGTTTAAGAAATACTGGAAATTTGAAACCAACCAGAGACAAACAATGTATTATGCATTATTTTATAAAAATTCAACAGTTAGATCTTAACCTGGAATTGATTAAAATAATGATGCCAAATACCCATTCATCAATGAGAATTTTATGTCTAGTTACTATAGAAACAGAAAGGAGCAAATAAAATTTCCTCATTTCTAAAAATATCATTATCACAGGAATTATATTTTTATTTAGCATCTATACAGATAGTTTAATGTCTTGTGAAAAAACATACATGCCAAACATATCAATAGTTGACATGAAGGTTCCATGCATCAGGATATTTATTTTATTTTATTTTATTGATTGATTGATTTTGTCCATTACACAATGAGGGTTATAATGGCTATAATATTGTTCAAATGAAGTTTGGAAAACTCCAGTTTCTAAGACAAATACAGTATTTTTAAAATATGTCATGAAAATTCTTTTAAAAATTACTGATTGCCATGAGGCCACTGGATATTCACAAAACAGTGATGGTGGTATATTCATAAAATACTTGCGAAAATACAGCTAAGCTGAGTCAAAATACAGCTATGCTGCAACGTCCTGCCTGTCAATGACTACTTCAGCTTCAACCGCAACAACACAAGAGCACGCAACAGATTCAAACTTAATATTAACCGCTCCAGACTTGACTGTAAAAAATATGGCTTTAGCAATAGAGTTGTCGAAGCGTGGAACTCATTACCGGACTCAATAGTGTCAACCCCTAACCCCCAACATTTTTCCCTTAGACTATCCACGATTGACCTCTCCAGGTTCCTAAGAGGTCAGTAAGGGGTGTACATAAGTGCACCAGTGTGCCTTTCGTCCCCTGTCCAATTATCTCTCCTTTATCTCATATATCTTTTCTTTCTTTCATATATCTTCTCCTCTATTTTTATATCTTTTCTTCTATCCTTTTCTTTATATATATTACTACATGTCTATTCTCTTCAATATGTATTGTGTATTGGATAAATAAGTAAGTAAGTAAGTAAGTAAGTAAGTAAGTAAGTAAGTAAGTAAGTAAATAAATAAATAAATAAATAAATAAATAAATTTACCAAATTGTTTCCTATACCCCAGTTTTCTTCAAGGTTTTGGGAGGCTCATATTGTCCATTTCCATCCAATTGCAGTCTTTTACCTTTTAAAATGTTTATGAGAATCTTCATGGAACCCAAATGTAAATAAGATGAGGAAGATTACCCTAAAGCAGTGTTTCCCAACCTTGGTAACTTGAAGATATCTGGACTTCAACTCTCAGAATTCCCCAGCCAGCGAATGCTGGCTGGGGAATTCTGGGAGTTGAAGTCCAGATATCTTCAAGTTGCCAGGATTGGGAAACACTGCGCTAGAGCACAGTAATCCAACTCACAGCCTGTGTGCCAGATGAGTCATGCGTTGGCCACATCCATCCCTAGTTTAATTATTAAACTCAGGATGGATGTGGAAGGAGAAAAAAAGTTATGATATGTCACATGATGATGACGTAATGACCCAAGTTTGACACTCCTGCCCTAGAATAATATGTTTCAAGCATGCTGGCTGAGGAATTGTGGGAGCTGAAGTCAACACATTGCCAAATTTCAAAAACACTGCTTGAGGATAGCATTTTGTTTTACAGCATGGCAGCTTCCCACTTACTTATTTTAATTAAAGGACTCTATAGGAAAGTTAAGTGAGGGAATTTAATAGGCAGCAAGGAAATATTCAAATGTCACTGGTTCCCAGAGGCATCAGACCTAAAAAAAAACTCAGAACAATGTGAGCTACTGAAAGACTATTGAAAACAGGACTGCAATCTTTTTCAGACATTCAAACTAATGAACATTCTTTCTGTGGTGGGAAAAACCATATGTACATATCTGATCAATTTTGAAACCATTTTATAAATGCCATATTAATAAATACTTAAATATCAATTCTGAGATCCTTTTTAAAATAGATTGATTTTAAAAAATGGAGAAAGTTAATACAAATCTGGAAGAAAAAGTTGTGAATCTATAAAAAAATGAAACAAAGTAACTAAGGATAACAGAATACCTGTTCATTGGCTTGAAAACTATAATTACTATATTTTACAGAATAACTATATAATATAATTATATATAGTAATGCTTTGTAATATTATATAAATATTATAAATATTGGGTCACCAGACCCTAGCCTCTGGCCAGTGAATATGTAGGATGCTGTAGTAGGTTTCTGAATGTTTGATTTTTAAATGTTTAGCTTTTTAAAATAATTTTCAATTAATTATTTCTGTTAATTGGATTTAGAAGTGTTTTATATATTGTATTTTTATTGAAATGTTGTAAGCCACCCTGAGTCCACGGATAGGGGCGGCATATAAACCCAATTAATAAAATAAAATATATTTCTTTAAAATATTTCTTTATATACTACCAATACATACTTGACAAATAAAATAAAATAAAATAAATACTTGGATCTAACTAATATTAGCATTAATTTGTTGCACATAAAGGCTGTTATGGAGCATTTTTAATCTAGGCTTCCAGCCTCTATTACCCTTCTTCCCCAAAAATAAGACATCCCCTGATAATAAGCCCAAGTGGGCTTTTGAGTGAATGACAATAATGCCAAGGCTTATTTCAGGGTTCAAAAAAATATAAGACAGGGTCTTTGGGGGGGGGAACATGGCACTATAAATTACTTGTGGAAGGCTACAGGTATATTTTGTAGAAGTTGTAGATAAAAGTGGCCTTTGAAAATTTTGCTTGGAAGTAAGTTCTATTAGCCAATAGAATGAACCACACAAAACATTAGTGTAATTAATGAGCTTTGGAAGATAAATGGAAAGTGCTTCGATATGCTGAAAAAGCTATTGGACACTTCTGGAAGACAGGAACACAGTAACAAGATATGGACCTATTTCTCTTCTAATGAATTCTAAAGACATTAAGCTTTGGGGGGGAAAACATGCAAAGGCTTTTCAAGCATAATAAATATTTTGAAGCAAACTAGTCCCTTAATTTCTTTTAGCACTGCATTAAGACAAAACTATAATGGCCACAGAAACACATTAGTTCTAACTACTTATCAGGTTAGAAACTTTCCAGTGAAATCCAGAAAATGTAAATTTTCCAGAGGTACTGTGAATCTGTAAATAACAAAGAGGACTAGAGGTGGCATAATAGCAGTTTTCCATTATTTGAGGAGCTGTTACATGAGAGAGAGATAGAGAGATGCAGAGAGAGAGTGGGGAGAGGGAGAAAGACAGAGAGACAGAGAGAGATACACAGACACGCAGAGACACACACAAAGAGAGAGAGAGAGAGACAGAGAGAGACAGAGAAATTTTGCAAAGCACCTAATAGCAGAGTAAGAAGGAACACATCAAGGAGAGATTCAACCAGTGTTGACTCCTACGGGTGTGGTCAGATATGCAGAACCAATAGAAAAATATTGATTTTTTTCTTTTTTTCCCCCCTTCTGGGTTCTGGGTATGTTTTTCCTATCGCAGTAAACAAGATTGAATCTGTATAAATTTTAGAAAAACTGTGCGTGTTTGTGTGTGTGTGTGTGTGTGTGTGTGTGTGTACATACACATACAGTTTATATAGTAGGTAATGTATATTTTTGTGTGCCTGTATGTAATATGTGTGTACACATATAGCATATATACATAGAATTAAATAGTATATTTTGGATGTTCAGTAATAGTAAATAGGGAAATTGTATCTCTTTGAGGTGAAGAGAGGCCAGGCACTTTAACCCAAACCCTTAACGTGAGGACATCAAGTTGGCCACCCCGGTCACATGATCATGAAGCCACTCCCACCAGTTCACACGGCCGCCCCGAGTTTTCGGAGAGGGATGGCATACAAGTCTAATTAATTTTATTATTATTATTATTATTATTATTATTATTATTATTATTATTATTATTGTTGTTGTTGTTGTTGTTGCCAGTAAGCCACACCCACAAAATAAGATACACCCACAGTGTGGTAGAAATTTTTTTTGCAGCCCTTCACTGGATTCAACCTATAACTATGGGAAAATTTCCTGACAATGAGAACAATTCATCAATGGAATAGCTTTCCTCCAGAAGTTTTGACTGCCCTGCCACTGGAAATTTTAAAGAAGAGATTGGACAGCCATTTGTCTGAAAGGCTTCAGCAAGGAGTTCCACTTGATGATCTCCAAGTTCCCCTCCATTCTCTATTCACTATTCTTTAGTTAGGATTTAGTTACAACCAAAATTGAGTCACTGCGATATAATGTTAAGCAAAGCAAATCTTCAATAATTAAGGGCTTTAAAGGGATTGAGAGTTTAAATGCAGTTTTTGAAAATCACGTACTGTCTGTATTCTATTCCTATGAATTCTCCAATAAATTCTGTTATGTCAAATACATGAGCTGCACTTTTATATCTTTTAAAAGCAGCTTCTAGTTGCATCCAGTAGAATTCTTATGTTCAGATGAAGAACTGTAATGCTATTCTTTTATATTGAGGCGTATAGAACTATTTGGCTGTGTTGCAAATCTGTTGTCTTTTATATATTTTGCAGAGATATTGGCCTCCTAACGGAGTGAACAATTTTGCAGTGACTTTATTTTGGTGGAAGCATCCTTTCAAAAAAATTTTTTTTCTGGGGCTAAGTGTATTTATTGCACACATACATTGTGATATTGAGACTGAGAAGAATTTCACAGTTCTTCAGTAGTTCTGACCCTTGAAGCCAAGGCTGAAGTGATTCAAGCATGGAAGGAGAGTGGTAGAGGGTTGCTAATATTGCTCAAAGCATTGTAAGAAAATAAACGAACAGCTCAAACAAGACATCAACATTTGCTTGTCGCTGTGAATCATCAAGTTGTGAAAATAAGAGGGGGTAGGATGACTGCTCAGCCCTCAACAGAGCTTGGAAAAGAGCCCTAATGCCTTTACAGCGAGAATTACTTTAACAAAACCACTGTAGCTCTAAAAATGCTTCACACAGACATGTTCATGCTGTATTTTTCTGTGAGCCCCCCTTGGCCAGAGTTTATTGTTAATGAAGCAGCAATTCTTGCCTACTGGCAGAAGCACTTGGTTACTCTTTTGAATAAAATTTGAATATGATTGACTCACATTTCATGTCTAAAGCCATAACTGTGCACAATAACTGATTTAGCCTCTTCTCCCGTTGGCATTTATTTTATGCTGAGAACCATTCTAACACCCAAGTGTCTGTGGCTGCTCCATATTTACTCACAACAGATTACTTGCAGGCAACTCTGTTTAGCTCTTTGATTCAAAACACTGTAGTTGTCCCCTTTTCTTTCTAAATCCAGTGCATACTGTATACCACAAGATATTCTTCAAGCTGATATCTTCTAGATGTGCTGTACTTTCAAGATCCAGTGACGTTAGAAACCATGGAGAAAAGTAGTTCAGGGATGTCTGAATTATTACGGTGAATTCTAATTCTGGAGCTCAATTTTAAATGAAAAGTTGGAATCAGAAATGGATTGAGTGGATCCATTCACTAAACTACTAAAGCTAACTGATATATGACATGATTTTTTTAAAAAATGAAAAAAGAATATAGAGTTCTGTTAATATTTTGATTACTTTAGTCAGAATCATACTCTGATTAAACGACAGAGCACCTGCCACTTTAATAAATCCCCCAGAATAGGTAGGTGCAGTGGGTTCTAAAACCCTTTGCTACTGATTCAGGCATGTGCTTACGCGGGCAATACTTCTATGCATGCACAGAAGCATCCTGGGTGGGTGGGCGGAGCCTCCCGCTGCTGATGCTACTGATGCGCAGAACCAGACTGACTCAGGAGCAACCCACCACTGGTGTAGAAACTATTAGACAAATAATGGACAATAATGTATAATAATAAATATTATAAGAATAATGATAGACAAATAATAGATAGTCTTTTTAAGTTACAAGCCACATATTATGGAATAATCTCCTTTTGAAAATGAGCCTAGTGCCCTCATTGTTGGCATTCCCGAATATTGCCCATCAATATCTTTATCATCTCTCACTCTTTCGGTGTGCGGCATTGTTAGCATCAAACCAAATAAAGTTTGGTTTAATAAATAGATTAATTTTATAACATGTATTCCTAAATTTAACAAAAATACTGTCATTTTTGGAGCATTTTAAAAATAAAAAACATACAATCTACTTGTCTTCTCTTTGCTATTTATCTGTCCTGTGCTTCCACCATGCAGTTTCCTCTGTATCGCATCCTGTAGGGAAATAATAACCTTGTTTCCCAAAATTCAAAACAATCCTTTAAGTTTAAAATTTCAGGTCACTTTTACATCACCCCTTGTTTAAGGGTCACTTACAATGAATAGGACTACGCATACTATTTTCTGTTCACTGTGATTATCCCTAAAAGACCACAATTATGAATGTATGTAAATCTTGCTTTCTTGCCCTATAGTTTAGATCAACTACTATATTCTGGAGCTTTTAAAATGTCGTTTCAAACAGAATTTAAACTAGCAAGGCCTGCTTTCATCATGATTTAAGCCTGAATAACCACCACTTAAATTACTACCCGCTGATGCTAATATTACATAGCAAATGAACCACTATGACTTACCTGGATGAAATGTGCTATGAAAGTCACGCAAAGATGTAAAAATATATTTCCAACAGATAAATGGAGTAATCGGGTACCTTGAGAAAAGTCAGTTAATTTTTTCCCTATTAAAAAGAAATATAAAATTTTCAGCACCCAGTTGGGGCAATGGGCACCTTTCATAAAGGAGATGAAATAAACCTTTATAAATAATTGGGAGTTATAACAGACATGGTTTTATGAATATATGAAAGAAGGGAACATATAGAGAGAGCTAAATATGCTATTATGGCTGCTTTGCAAAATGGATTTTGTGTTTTTAGAACACACAGATAAACATACATGCAAATATTAATTGACAGTTGAATAATACAGTTGTTAGCAAACTATGAGAAATCAGTTTGCTAATTTTTTTCATGTTAAAACTGTAATAAGATAATCCTTAACCAATTTGTGTCTCCAAATGTTCCAAAAATTAACTTTCGACTTGTTTAGAAATAGAATAGAAATAGAATTCTGTTATAAGCATGGCCTAAATTCCAATGTACAGTATTGACAGAAAAGCCTAACTTAAATATGATACTAAATCTATCTATCTATCTATCTATCTATCTATCTATCTATCTATCTATCTATCTATCTATCTATCCATCCATCCATCCATCCATCCATCCATCCATCCATCTGTTATAGTTTTACAATTTACAATTACTGTATACATTCAGTTAAAAGATAAAAAGTTTAAACCAGACATGAAAACCAAGGAGGATGGGCATTGAGTGGGGAAGAATTTGTTATTACTGAATCAACCACCTCCATTGTGCTGATTTTCTACTGGGACCCAAAGCTGGGGGGGGCACCTCACATTGGAGGGGGAAGGAACAAGATGTTCCATAGGGCAGAACAAAAGCAGATTTCCCTAAAGCAAAAAATCTCAGGAAATTAACTGTATTTTTTGTTTTAGGGAATTTAGATACTGAAAAGTTGGTTTAAAACAAGCTCTCTTTCAATTCCATTATATTTGATGGACTATTTCATACCATCTAAATCTGTCCTTATCAAATGTTAGTATTAGCTGCTAGCTAGATTATTATTACCTACTCCAGTATTGTTATCCTAGCTGTATTTTGTTATCATTGGGTTACTAGCCTGCTTTCGTTTTTGCTCCTCATGAAGCTCTAGAAACCCACTAGGAAAAAAACCAACCTATTTAATTTCAAAAGAGGAATCTAAATTTAGCACTAGAAAGGGAATTGACATTTTTTGTAAAATTAAGGGTTTTTTATTGAGAGCAATTATAACTCAAACAAAGATATATTTATATAGAATGAACATTATTTAAAAGTTTGTAATGATACATTTCGGAATGCCATCCAGTCATCCCGAAATGAGAGTGTTTCCTTCTTATGTAGGCTTCTCTATATTATACTAGCTTCTAGCTTATTATTATTTTATTTCCAAGAATGTCAGTGGGTCACATTCTGGCAGGATAATACAATGCAACATTTTCCAGTTATTATTATTATTGTTGTTGTTGTTGTTGTTGTTGTTATTATTATTATTATTATTATTATTATTATTATTATTTATTAGATTTGTATGCCGCCCCTCTCCGTAGACAACAGTAATAGCACAATATATAACAAATCTAATAATTAAAAGTCACTAAAAAACCCTTATTTGAAAAGAAACATACACAAAAACATACCATGCATAAACTGTATAGGCCCTGGGGAAATGTCTTAATTCCCCCATGCCTGGCGGCAGAGGTGGGTTTTAAGAAGTTTACGAAAGGCAAGGAGGGTGGGGGCAGTTCTAATCTCCGGGGGGAGCTGGTTCCAGAGGGTCGGGGCCGCCACAGAGAAGGCTCTTCCCCTGGGTCCTGCCAGACGACATTGTTTAGTCGATGGGATCCGGAGAAGGCCAACTCTGTGGGACCTAACCGGTCACTGGGATTCGTGCTAGACTGATGTAATTTAAAAAATAAATTAAAATAATCAAATAGGACAATTCCTCCAACTGTTAAACAATATATTTATGCTCCTTAAAAAATAGATAAGTATATTAACTTATTTTTAAAATATAGAAAAATACCTGTCTAAATGTCTACTTTACTACTACATTACAGGCTAAAGAGATGCAAATTGGTTATTAAAGGAGTCTGAGATGTTGGAGTCTGAGATGTTGGAGGGTACGCTGAGAGCATATGCACCAAGACAAATTCCTTGTGTGTCCAATCACACTTGGCCAATAAAATTCTATTCCATTCTATTCCATTCCAAATGTAATGTATGTTTTAAAATGTAAAGCCAAAAGAATAGTTTCAAATAACACAGCTATTTCACATGCTTTCCTCATATTTTCCTCTGCAGTTCATTACTTGTAGAAATCTTGTTGTTTTGTCAAATGAAAAGTAATTATCCTGTGCCATGTAAGCTCCAATTCCTCAACACTATGTCCTTTTCGTTTTTTTATGTTGACCTGATCTTTTTTGGTGAAAGGAAAGACATTTTTTTTAAAAAAATGAATAAAATAAAAATATATATTTAATTTTTAAGGAACACATGAAAAGAATACTGACATTCTATTATGTTGCCCGAGTCAGAGCACACATAATCTATTAAAGACATTATTGGTCAATATAGTGATAATTAGAGACTTATCCATTGTGGCATGAAAAGTATCATTCTCATTGGAGCAAAGTCATGCAGTTAAACATCTTGAAATTAGAAAAGAGCAGCCCAGAATTACTGAAAATGTAGTGCTTCAAAACATCAAACTATGCTCATTGAAGTAATGTATATCTGCTGTCATAATAAGAATCTGGTGTTTTGTAATAAACTGTAATAAGTTAAATGAACTTGGTCAAAAGCAGAAGACTGGAGATGATACTGAACTCTTCATTGAAATGAAAGATGCCCTTCTTTGCTGAAAAAAGAAGCATGGAATGGAGGTGTTATTCTATTTAGTGTAACCATTACTAAATATGCATGCACTGGATATTTGCTTTGCAAACAAGGAGAAAATATAACTGGTAGTATTACTAAATAAAAAAAGCTCTAACGTGACTGAAGTATTTGCCAATGTCTGCTTTAAATCAAATGTAGAACAGGCTCCTTTCAGGGTGCAATGGCATAGGAACAGTGTTAAAAATAATCAATAGCACATCTATAGCAGCATTATTTTTTTTCATGTTAAAACTGTAAATTGTTTCTACTTAACAAGCAAATATATACCCCATCACTGGTCTCTAGGTCACAAAAGAGGGTTACTCTGTCACCATCACTGATTTCTGAAAAAATGTGACATGTATTTAGTTGTCAGCTCCTATCAGCAGCATTCATAAATCAACATTGCAGCAAAGCACACCATTTTGTGCTCTTTTTGAAGATAATTAGAGTTCTCTTTTGTTGCAAATAAGATGTAAAACAGCTATAACTGCTGGGGAATGTGATTAAAGTAACCTCTATAGAACCCCATTATTTTAGACAGATTCCTTCAGATGCATAATTTCCCCATTTTAAGAAAACATAATGCATGCATATAAAATTCAAATTGTCGAGACACCTTGAACAAAAATTAGTTTCTCTATTAAGGCATTCTTAGTAGCTGGTTAACATGTAAAACTCTTAAAATGTATTTTAAAATAATGATGAAATAATAGTGCATGTCACTGTAGGTAAACATTTAACAGTGTTTTTGCTCAGAAAAAGGTATGTCGAAGTTTTACTTAAATAAGTTCTACAGAGAAATATATGAACATACACCATAATATAAACAATATTTTGGAATAGAATAGTTTCATATCTTATAAAAGACCCTTCACACAAACATTGGGGGGTTTTATGGGGAGCTATTCTGTAATAACTAATTCTTTTAAATTCCTGCAATTTTTTCCATATTGTACTTACAAGTGGCTAGCTAAGGGAGAAGGGCAGAACAGGCTCTAAACCCCTTTTTAGCTGTTTTCTGATTCCCTTTAAAATTTGAATTAGGCTTGAACAAATATTTTTGAATTATTATACTTTTATAAGAAATATTATAATTGGGATAGTATTAAATAGTATCAAGGAAATTGGACTGTGCAACAAAATGCATGGCTCACATATCCGTGAGAAGACCATGATTTCCTATCTCTGGTCCATATTATTACTTTAGCTATTTTGCTCTGTGGAGATATTTGTATCTGTACGACAGTTTGGTGTAGTGTCTTAAGGTACCACACTATGAATATAAAGACTATGATTTCTAGTCCTGCCTTATGTACAAAGGCCACTGGGATGACCTTGGGCCAGTTGTTTTTCTCTCAGCCCTTAAACTCACTTGAAAGCTCTGTGCATATACAAAAGCTTACATGCACACACTACATTGATCCAGACTCATGCTCTTTTGCATATGTGTGTATAAACAGTGTTTAGCCAAAATTATGACATTCTACCACAAATAATATTCATGACATTATTGCCATATTTGGCCTGCAAAAATCAATGAAGCTTATTGATAGCAGCAATGAATAACTGAAATATTTCAGCTTTTGGCCACCATCCAGTAATTATTCAGATTTTTGCCACATAAGTATAGGAACCCTAAATCTTGAGGATGAAGGTATGCCCAGACTTCTGGAAAGTCTTTTGTGGCTGATGTGAGTTACTGTCTATCTACATCCTTCAATTTCAATGAGGAGAAAAAAATTAAGAAGCATGTGCCTTTTATGTGAAGGAATTCAAATAGAAGATGCGTCATATATTTTATATGATTTGGGAAACAATCTTGAAGACTTAATATTTATTTTATTTATTTTATTTATTCATTCATTTGTCCAATACACAAATACACAGGAAAAAAATAGACATGTAGTAATATATATAAGGGTAAAGTGAACTTAGAGGAGAGGATATATGAAAGAAAGAAAATATATATGATAAGTGAGAGAAAGGAAAGACAATTGGACAGGGGATGAAAGGCACACCAGTGCACTTATGTACGCCCCTTCTATATATTACAATACAATTGCTCATCTAGTGACCATTATTTTTTATCAAACATGCCTAAAATAAAAATCGTACTCTTCTTGATGGGATGCATCTGTATCAACAGGAAATGTTATTAAAGAAGCTTAAAAATGAATAATCATGCCCAACAACTCACAGCAGCAATCTCAGCAGGACTGGATAAGAAACAAGGAAAGTTTTGAAGCTGTGGACTGATTAGGGTGAGCTTGATTTCTCTTTCAGGAGAATATATTGTGCAGTAATCCCTCAGGAGGCAGAATTTTCACCTGAAAAGAAACAGTGTTATGAACAGTACCAAGTGTGGCTTGTAGGACACTGGCCTTATTAAGAACTAATGCTAATTTTCACACCATCTCCTGCTGAACTGGAAGTCAGTTTACCACTGGGTTTGTTAATTTACAAAGGACACCATTATCTTTGGTTGGTCTTAATGTTTCTGAGTAGAGGTCATTAACTGCTGGGTTCATTATTATCCAGCATGAATTACATATAGTCTCACAGAAATACAGTTTTTCATACTCTTCATTTCTCCATATGTGTTTCTTTAAAGATGATATTTAATTTTTGTCACTTCTGTTCACACAGAGTCAGGTCTAAGATATGATTTTTTTTTTTTTGCTCTGTCTGTCTTAAAAGTAGAAATACAATTATAAATGGAGGGTAATGATTCTGAACTCCATGCATAAGAACTGAAATATGTGTTAAGATTAACATGATGCCTTTGAAAATAAAAACATTGTAGAGTTGCTCAAATTTCTCTCTGTCACCCCACCACCACCTCCACTTACCAACCTGTAGTTTTTTTGTTCCAAAACTGAACAAGGAATAGTGAAGAAATATGCTAGATATAGAAGTTGGAAGAGGAAATATTTATACAAAGAGTTTTGAGGAGCAGGAGTAGATGTTTCAACAGGTTGCCAATTATTTTTTATGGTTTATTTATTTTATTTTGCAAAACCAAAATGTCAAAACCAAACAACAACTAGAACATGAGAGCTGGGGTGACACAGTGGTTAGAGTGCAGCATTGCAGGTTACTTCAGCTAACTGCTAGCTGTAGTTCAGCAGTTCAAATCTCACCACCGGGTCAAGGTTGACTCAGCCTTCCATCCTTCCGAAGTGTGTAAAATGAGGACCCAGATTGTTGGCGGCAATATGCTGATTCTGTAAACTGCTTAGAGAGGGCTGTAAAAGGAGTGTGAAATGGTATATAAGTCTAAATGCTATTACCATTGCTGTTATATCCAGAAGTTTCTGTAACCGGGTAAAAAAGTTAAGCATTTGTTGTTAAGCAAGGTTCACTATGTTCAGAAAGGATTGTTTACTTGCCTCTCATTGGCTGCTCGGATTTGGCGCCAATCTGAAGAAGCTGTCAGGCGTCGCTTGTTGCCGGGCGAAAGTTATAAGTAGAAAGTGCCGCCGGTCTTACGCGGCTCCTGTCAGACACGCGCCGGAGTGAAAGTAAGCCGCAGCTGTTAGTCTCCTGTTGAGAATAAACGATTAAACTCAGTTACCGTTTCACTCGGTTTATTTCATTGGCGACGAGGGTCTTGAGGAAGATTTTTTTTTGCTACTCATTCATTATGTCTGCCCCGTCGATCATACAGCCGCCGGAGCTTTTTGACCCTGAACGGTTAACATGGACTGCCTATATGGCAAAATTTGAGATTTTTCTTGAAGCCGCCGGCATGCAAGATGCCACTGACAGCCGCAAAAGGGCTTTATTTCTAAACTATTGCGGCACACAAATTTTTGAGTTGGCGGGCACCTTGACAGACCCGGAGCCTGCCAATTCGGTCTCTTGGCAAATTCTGCGAGACAAACTAGCAACTCACTTTAAACCCACTAAACCTGCTAGGGTTTACCGACAGCAGTTTTCCCGCACTGCCCAAGCCGAAGGGGAAACAATTAATCAGTTTGCCACTCGCCTCAGAACAATTTTGGCGAAATGTCAATTTGAGAACCCTGAGGCTAGATTGACGGATGCCATCATCTTTGGCATGAAAAATGTGTCCATCCGTAACAAACTTCTAGCAACTGAGGATTCGTCTCTTCAAGATGTGATTAAAGCTGCTCAGACAGCTGAAGTTGCGGAAGCGGCTGCCGCTGAATTAAAATCAAATGACAAGTTATCTACAGTCTGCAAAATTGCTGCGGCTCCTCGCTCACACGTCAACTTTCCACTAGAATACTACTCCTCTGATTTCGAAGGCCATGACGACGACTGCTGCCAGATTCGAGGACCTCCTTCACGACAACTTCGCCAAAATCTCCCTGCGTGCGCTGGATGCCGGGGTCAACATCCACGCTCCAGATGTCCCTTCAAGGACGCCTTCTGCCGCCGCTGCGACAAACGGGGCCACATTGCTGCTGTCTGCCGTGCCACCCTGCCCGATGACATCCCAGGCAACCAGGACCTGCTGCCAACATTCCCTACCCAGCGTTCCTACCGGCCATTCCGTCAACAGGGACGAGGAAACCGAAGACCATGGTACAACCGAGGTAACCGTGCATGCCCTGATTGTGCAACTTCTCCATCTTGTCTTAATAAAATTATTGTCCCTCTTTTGTTAAATCACCACCCCTGCCACATGGAGCTCGATACGGGCTCAAAATTTACTTTGATGCCGTGGCACAAGCTAAGACTCTATTTACCTGATTTATCTCGAGACTCTTTACTACCATCGGATATCGTTATCAAGGATTTTCAGGGGCACCCAATCAGTGTGTTGGGCAGTACTAGGGTGCCTGTCACTTTTAAAAATGTTCACCACCTCTTGCCTCTATTGATCGTTGAAGGGGCTAATCATTCTTTGTTAGGTTTAAATTGGATGACTCCCTTAGGGTTAGCTGTCACAGGTATTCACAAAATTACCTCTCCAAACACACCTAATTTTGTACAAGAGTTCCCAGATGTGTTTAAAGAAGGGTTGGGAAAATATAAGGGACCCCCAATCTCTTTCTCCTTAGACCTGGCCATACCCCCTCTACGATTGAAACCTCATAGGGTTCCACTGCCCTTGTTGGATAAATTGGATGCCCAATTAGACAAGCTCCAATCTCAGGGAATTTTGGTTCCTATTGAACACGCCCCATGGGAGACCCCAATTTTAACCCCCCTTAAACCTGATGGATCTCTGCGGGTGTGTGCAGATTATAAATCAACTTTGAATAAGGCGTTGCAGCACAACTCTTATCCGATCCCAGTTGTGCAGCAGTTGCTGCATACATTAGGGTCTGGGAAGGTCTTTGCGAGGTTGGACCTCGCCCAGGCGTACCAACAATTGCCCGTTGATGAAGCCACTTCATTGGCCCAGACAGTAGTGACCCATAGAGGCGCCTTCAAATGCACGCGCCTGCAATTTGGCATTAGCGTAGCCCCCAGTATATTCCAGAGACTGATGGAACGCTTACTATGGGGGCTTAAGGGGGTAGTCCCTTATTTTGATGATATTTTAATTTGTGGAGACACACGGGACCAATTACACTCAAGAATCCGGCAGGTTTTGACCAGGTTACAGGCTAAAGGCTTATGACTTAAACCTGAAAAGTGTGTATAGGGGACTCCGTCTGTAGATTTTTTGGGTTTCAAAATAGATGCAGCAGGGATTCATCCCACTGACGAGAAGATTAGGGCCATTAGGGATGCACCTGCCCCCACCTGTAAAACTGAGCTACAAGCCTTCCTGGGGCTATTGAACTTTTATTCTGTTTTTTTGAATCAGAAAGCCTCCGTGGCTGAGCCGCTTCATCGCCTTCTCCACAAGGGGGCGCCATGGCAATGGGGAGAGGCAGAGCTAAATGCTTTCAATGCTGTTAAACAACTCCTAACATCTCAAAGTCTGGTAGTTCAATACAGTTCCACGTTACCCCTTAGGCTCACATGTGACGCTTCTCCGTATGGGGTGGGGGGGGTGTCCTAGCCCATCTATTACCCAGTGGTCAAGAGGCACCTATAGCATACTTCTCCAGGAAATTATCTCAAGCTGAACGCAATTATGCCCAAATAGACAGGGAGGCATTGGCATTAGTGGCAGGAGTAAAAAAAATTCATAATTACTTGTTGGGAAGGCCTTTCCAATTGATCACTGACCACAAACCGTTGCTGGGATTATTAGCCACTGGGAAGCCCACCCCTCCATTTATGTCCCCCCGCATGTCCAGATGGGCTATATTTTTAGCTGGCTACGACTATGTTCTAGTGCATAAAGGTGGCACCCAAATTAATCATGCTGATGGATTGAGCCGCTGCCCATTGGGTCAGCAGGTGGTAGACCCAGCCCCTGCTGGAGATGTTCTCCTGATAGACATAGGCACACCATCCTTGGTGACAGCTAGAGAAGTGGCCAAGGAAACAAAAAATGACCTGATATTAGGAAAGGTCCTACACTATATTCTGAAGGGGTGGCCATCTAATGGGGATGACCCCTTAGTGGGTGAATTTAAAACAAAAAGATTGGAACTGTCAGTTATGCACGAATGTGTTTTATGGGGTGATAGAGTGGTCATCCCCCATTCCCTACGGCCACAGGTGATGCAGATGCTGCATCAAGGGCACCCAGGAGTGGTCAGAATGAAGGCTTTGTCAAGGGGATATTTATGGTGGCCAGGGCTGGACAGGGCTATCGAGGACTGGGTTGCCACTTGTAGACCCTGTCAGGAGACAAGACCAAATCCCCCAAAAACCACCCCTGCACAGTGGGACACCCCCCGGGGCCCTTGGTCAAGAGTACATATTGACCTAGCTGGGCCTGTGAGCAATAGCATGTTCTTAATAGTGGTGGACGCATACTCCAAGTGGCTGGAAATATTGTTGCTAGGGTCCACTACATCCACAGCGGTGATGAATGTATTACGGAAATTGTTTTCGACGCATGGGTGTCCAGATGTTCTAGTCTCGGACAATGGGCCCCAATTTACTTCAAGGGATTTTGAAATGTTCTTAGCCCAGTTGGGGGTGAAACATTCCTTAGTCTCGCCCCACGCAGCGTGGGCTAATGGGATGGCGGAGAGATATGTTCGTGTGGCCAAAGAGGCCATCAAGAGGTCATCCCCAGGGGAGATTCAAGGGAGACTGGACACTTTCCTACTCATGCAACATATCACACCGAGCATGACCACAAATAGGAGCCCTGCCGAGCTACTTATGGGGAGACGGTTGAGGTCGCCCTTGGATAGGCTGCACCCAGCGTATGTCCAGTTAAAAGCTGAAAATATCACAACCCCGGAGCGCTCGGTATGTATTGGTCAAAATGTGTATGTTAAGAATTTTGACAGGGACAGACATTGGGAGAGTGGAATAGTCACCGAACAAACAGGTCCAAAAACATATACAATTGTATTGAGTGATGGCCGCCTCTGGAAGAGGCACATAGATCACATACGGGGGAGAATTGAAACTGCCAGTATAAGGAACAATATGGCTACCCTAGGTAATGGGGCCTCTCATCCTTCACACCCCACAGGGAATTATTCAAGACCTACTAGGAATCAGGAACAAATAGACTGGGACTTACTGGGATTCAATAGCCAATCCAGCGCTGCCGCAGCTCGGCCATACTCCAGCCATGGAAATACTGAACAGTCACACCCGGAAGAGCCATCTTCTTCAGTGGACACCCAGGTCCTCCATGAAACCCGTAGGTCTGAACGAGCACCCAGAAGACCTGCACGTCTGGACGAGTTTATCACGTGTCTATCTGAGTAACATCTGTAAATAAACCAACCAGAAGGGGGAGGGATGTTATATCCAGAAGTTTCTGTAACCGGGTAAAAAAAATTAAGCATTTGTTGTTAAGCAAGGTTCACTATGTTTAGAAAGGATTGTTTACTTGCCTCTCATTGGCTGCTCGGATTTGGCGCCAATCTGAAGAAGCTGTCAGGCGTCGCTTGTTGCCGGGTGAAAGTTATAAGTAGAAAGTGCCGCCGGTCTTACGCGGCTCCTGTCAGACACGCGCCGGAGTGAAAGTAAGCTGTGGCTGTTAGTCTCCTGTTGAGAATAAATGATTAAACTCAGTTACCATTTCACTCGGTTTATTTCATTTGCTATAAGCCTAAAGCTTCCACATCATATCCCATCCTGAATCCTGACAAAAGGGTCTATATAATTTACCTCCCAGAGCTGGGAGTTGTAAGGCTTCTCCATAACCTTTCAAAGAAAAGGAGAGTTGGTCTTTAATTTTCCAATATATTTTTAGCACAGAATCCCATGTACTTCCTAAACACTTACAATCTCAAGATTATCCCAGATCATTCATGTTGTATATGGAGCGATGCTCACAAATTTGCATGACCGGAAAATTCAAAGCGCCGTCAAACCACGCCTCCGGCATACCTGCCCTTTAAAATAAGCTGTGTGGCTTACATCTTGTTGTTACTTATACTGTACATAGTTAAAAGATATCCAGATCGTTCCAGCTGGGTGCCGCGATAAAGATACTTGTTCTACAACATCTCTGCCTATCATTGGAATTTAACAATTCGCAAGTTGAGGTTATAGTAATCTTAATTGGCACTGCCCAGCTAGTATCTCTTTCATCTCTGGGTCCGGTTCCGTGAGCTCAACCCAGGGTGCTGGTGATGAATGTAATTCTGGCCCTGGGCTCAGACTGCTGCTACTCAATGCCAGGTGAGTGGTAAATAAAGCTCTCCTCATCCAGAGGGCCCAGAGGGAGGAGTTCCTCTCTCTGAAATTTGCCCAACTGGGTTTCAGATATGGCATCAGCCTCGACCCCAGGGAATGGGGGGGAGGAGTGGATATTATAGCCAGGGAGAGCCTTTGCTTACTCGTTGCTCCAGAGATTGCGGGTTGTGAGTCCCTCCTGGTGAAGTTGGACTTAGGGGTTCAGGTGGGCTTGTAGCTCACGTACCTGCCTCCCAGCTGCTCGAGGAGGTAGCCAGGCTGGCGGTAGGGTTCCCCAGACTTATTGTCTTGGGGGAACTTTAACCTACCATCGTTTGGTGAAACCTCTGGGCTAGTGCAGGAGTTCATGGCCACCATGACAGCCATGGACCTGACTCAAGTAGTACAGGGTCCGACTCATGAGGGGGGGCACGCCCCTGACATGGTATTCCTCTCTGAGCAATTGAGCAATGGTCTGAGACTAAGGGGCTTAGAAGTGTTGTCTTTGTCATAGTCAGACCATTTTCTATTGCAGCTTGACTTCCTAGATCCAGTCCTTCCCCGCAGGGAGGCAGAACCGACTAGGTGGTTCCGCTCCAGATGCCTGATGGACCCAGAGGGCTTTCAGAGGGCGCTTGGGGTTATTCCAGATGCACTCATCCACAGTTCAGCAAAGTCTCTTGTTGAGGCCTGGAACAAGGCTGCAGTGGAGGCTCTTGACCCCACCCTCCTTGCCTTTCGTAAACTCCTTAAAACCCACCTCTGCCATCAGGCATGGGGGAATTGAGACATCTCCCCCAGACCTATATAGTTTATCTATGGTATGTTTGTGTGTATGTTTTGCTTTTAAATACGTGTTTTTTTAGATATTTTTAAATATTAGATTTGTTACTGTACATTGTTTTTATTATTGCTGTGAGCCGCCCTGATTCTACGGAGAGGGGCGGAATACAAATCTAATAAATAATAATAATAAAAAAAATAATCTCAGATTTGAATGGTTTTGTCTGCCAAATTATGTGAACATTTTTCTCAGAAATAAAATAGATTGACTTTCAAATGCCCCTAGCCTTATGTAATAAGAACTATTCAGATTAATAAAGACCATTAAGCACAACTCAGCAGACATAGTTTTGATTATCAGTGTCTGTTTAATCTTAAAATGAGTCTTCCTACTGTGACATTCTAGGCATCTCTTATGCCACTTTATCTCCTGAGATCTTTAGTAAGTTAAGTGATATTGACAGATTTGTCAATTAGGAATAGGCTACTCTGAACAACTCAGTCCCCCACTCTTTGATCTATTGGGTGACCAAGGCCTCAACTGAATTGCCCCAAATTAATAATAATAATAATTTAATAATTTATTAGACTTCTATGCCGCCTCTCCCCAAAGACTTGGGGGGGGGGGAGACTCACAACAACAATAAAACAATATAGGTACAAATCTCATAATTAAAACCATGACTAAAACCCATTATCTTAAAAAACAATAGATATTATTTTATTTATTCATTTTGTCCAATATACAATGAGGGTTTTAGTGGGTATATATATCTATATACACATAGTAAAATACATGATGAAGGTTATAGAGGAGATACTCATAGTAAAATATATCTAAGAAATAATAGAAAAGAAGATATAGTAATAGAACATATCAATGAAAGAATAGAAGAAGAGATATAGGAATAGAAGAAAGGTATAGGAGATATAGGAGAGCAATAGGACAGGGGACGGAAGGCACTCTAGTGCACTTGTACTCTCCCCTTACTGACCTCTTAGGAATCTGGATAGGTCAACCGTAGATAATCTAAGGGTAAAGTGTTGGGGGTTTGGGGATGACACTATGGAGTCCGGTAATGAGTTCCATGCTTCGACAACTCGGTTACTGAAGTCATATTTTTTACAGTCAAGTTTGGAGCGGTTAATATTAAGTTTAAATCTGTTGTGTGCTCTTGTGTTGTTGTGGTTGAAGCTGAAGTAGTCGCCGACAGGCAGGACGTTGCAGCATATGATCTTGTGGGCAATACTTAGATCTTGTTTAATGCGTCTTAGTTCTAAACTTTCGAGGCCCAGGATTGAAAGTCTAGCCTCGTAGGATATTCTATTTCGAGTGGAGGAGTGAAGGGCTATTCTGGTGAAGTATCTTTGGACATTTTCAAGGGTGTTAATGTCTGAGATGTGATATGGGTTCCGAACAGATGAGCTGTATTTGAGAATGGGTCTGGCAAAAGTTTTGTAAGCTCTGGTATGTAGTGTGAGATTGCCAGAGCAGAAGCTACATAGGATCAGGTTAACAACTCTAGAAGCCTTTTTGGCGATATTGTTGCAGTGGACTTTGGCACTTAGGTCATTTGATATTGGTATTCCAAGGTCTTTTACTGAGTGGGGGTTGACTGTGAGATTTTGTTTATTCAGTTTATATATGAGGTTCGGGTTCTTTTTGCCGATGTGGAGGGTAGAGCATTTGTTGGCTGATATTTGAAGTTGCCAGGTATTAGACCAATCTGAGACAAAGTCGAGGTCTTTTTGGAGAGTAGACAACAAGTGGTCAAAATAGGAAGCACCATAACCACCCCCGTCCCAGTTAAAAGTGGTGTTCCCCAAGGTAGTGTACTGGGACCAATGCTCTTCATTCTCTACATCAATGACCTTTGCTATTACATCACAAGCAACTGTGTCCTCTTCGCCGATGATGTAAAACTCTTCAACACCACCGATAACACAACTACTCTCCAAAAAGACCTTGACGCTGTTCCTGAGTGGTCTAACACATGGCAACTCCAAATCTCAACTAGCAAAAGGTATTTTTGGAGAGCACTATGTGGCAAGCCAGCCTGCAGCCAACCTTCAGTATTGGGAAGCTGATAATAAGTTGTTTGGATTAACAGGCTCTGTGCTGTTTGCTGCAAGGAGGTAAATTGCTTGGAGGCAGAGGCCAAAGGGTAGGGGTGGCTGAGGCTACATTTGGTGTATAAGATGCACCCAAATTTTCACCTTCTTTTGGTAAAAAGTATAAGTGAGTTTTATACTTCGAAAAACATAGCAATTCATTTTACTTAAATTGAATCAACCAATTAAAATTTCATTTACTCCTCTCAAGTCAGTAGTAACATATTTATAATAGCAGGAAATATCTTGTGTTTCTGCATGATAGCTTTAAAAAGATATGATTTTAAAAATATATTTAATGCAAATAGGTAGAGAAGGTAAATGGCTTAGGCATATACAAAGTATGTTTTCATGGTAACATGGCACCATGGAAAATAATATAACATAATTGTACAGTAAATGGAAGGCAGCAACTTTATGCATTTTGTAGACTAGGAGATAAAAAAAAGTTAAAAGAGATACTGTACTGTTTGCAAAATCAGAACTGCTTTTCTTTACAATTGATTTCATTTCAGTGTTATATATATATATTTAAGGAATTGCTTCTGTTTTTCTGTTTTTGTATTAGTGAAGGGGAGGCATTTCTTCAATCACTAAAAAAACTTTTAATGCTCATATTGTTGAAAGTTGTTGGAATTATCAGATTCAGTAACACTTAAACCCAACCATTTAGTGTCAACAGTTCCAAAACATTCTCTTTGTTTATCCTTTTACACAGGATAGTGGAATTTATGGTGCAGATACTTAGTATAATGTCTATCACCTTGAATTTTTGTTTTTTGACAATATGAACATCATTCATAACTTGTACACTTGTAAAATGCTTCTTCAAATGCATTTGGTCAGAAGTAAATTTCTTTTTAAAAATTTCAATTCTGATATAAATTTATCTAATTCTGCACATTCCAAAAATCTTTTTAATTATTACACTTTCAGTTTGTACCCCCCTAATTGTTTCCAATATTTTGCTAATGTGATTCTTACTGCTGTGAGAATGTGTAATATAATGTAATGATATTGCTTTCCTATATGTTCATCTAGCGTCACTAGGAGGAATGATTCTGGTTTCTTTTTAATTTTCTATTTACCGGTAGTTATTTCTTCCAATCATGTTCAAATTTTATACCAAAATTTTTGAATCACTAGACAGGTCTACCACATATGTTAGTAGATTCCATTTTTGTAGCCAAATTTACAGCATTTTGGTGTCAAATTGGGGTACATTTTGGGCAATTTTATTGGGCGTAAATGACATCAATAATCTTATAAATGTTTTCTTTGTAAGCAGTTGATTTCATTAATTTGTAATTTTTCTTACAAATTATGTCCCATTTGTCTAATTTTATATTGAATCCAATTTTTTTAGCCCAATCATGTTCCCATTTACAATTTCTTCCTCCATTTTGTAATTTAATAAAAATTTATAAGTTTTTGTTATTGTTTTCCCCTCTTGTGTTGTTAAGATTTTATCCAATTCTGATTTTTCTTTTGCAATTCCAAATTTCTTTTTAGCGTCTTTTAATCTTGATTTAATTTGGCAATATGGTCACCAATCTATTTTCATTCTTCGTTTTATCAATTCTTGCATCACTTTCAATTCTCCTTTTCTATCCAAAATATCCAAATATTTAATTATTTTGTGGAGATCTGTTGTAGCTGGATGTGCTATCGCTTTCATTCTAGAAAACCAAACTCGGATCTCTCTGTGATGCTGTCTTTTAATTTTTGTCCAGATTTTGTGTAGTGGATCTCTAATTTTATGGTTTGATTTGTGTAGTGGATCTCTAATTTTATGGTTTGATTTTATGTTTTTCATCCCAAAGAAATCCATGCCAACCAACCTGCAGATCATATCCCTTGAGCAGCAGTATTATTTTGTTTTCTAATTGAATCCAGTCCTTTATTAAACCATTGCAGTGCTGAAACCTGGTAGTAAAGTTCCCAGTAGGGCAGTCTAAAACCCTCTTGTTTCCTGTTGCTTCCTGTTGTCTTGTAAATATTTTAGTCTGATTCTGGGTTTTTTTCCCCAGCCCAAATTAATTCCATTACTATGTTATTTAAACAATCAAAATATTTTTGTCCAATTTTATTAGTATAGTCTGAAATAAATATAAAAATTTAGGTAAAATTGACATTTTTATTGTTGATATTCTTCCAATTAGATAAATTTGCATTTTATTCCAATTATCTAAATTTCTTTCTTTGTTTGAGTAATTCTATATAATTATCTTCCTTGATTGTAGTACGTTTAAGTTTAAGTTTAAGTTTAATCAGATTTGTATGCCGCCCCTCTCCGCAGACTCGGGGCGGCTCACAGCAACAGCAATACAAGACAAATCCAATATTAAATTAATTTTAAGAACACCACAAGTTAAAAACCAATCATACACACTAGCATACCATACACAAATTTTATAAGCCTAGGGGGAAGGAACATGTCAATTCCCCCATGCCTGACGACAGAGGTGGGTTTTAAGGAGCTTACGAAAGGCTAGGAGGGTGGGGGCAACTCTGATATCTGGGGGGAGTTGATTCCAAAGGGTCGGGGCCGCCACAGAGAAGGCTCTTCCCCTGGGTCCCGCCAAACGACATTGTTTAGTTGACGGGACCCGGAGAAGGCCAACTCTGTGGGACCTAACTGGTCGCTGGGATTCGTGCGGCAGAAGGCGGTCCCGGAGATATTCTGGTCCGGTGCCATGAAGGGCTTTATAGGTCATAACCAACACTTTGAATTGTGACCGGAAACTGATCGGCAACCAATGCAGACTGCGGAGTGTTGGTGTGACATGGGAAAATTTAGGAAAGCCCATGATAGCTCTCGCAGCTGCATTCTGCACGATCTGAAGTTTCCGAACACTCTTCAAAGGTAGCCCCATGTAGAGAGCGTTACAGTAGTCGAGCCTTGAGGTGATGAGGGCATGAGTGACTGTGAGCAGTGACTCCCGGTCCAAATAGGGCCGCAACTGGTGCACCAGACGAACCTGGGCAAACGCCCCCCTCGCCACAGCTGAAAGATGTTTCTCTAATGTGAGCTGTGGATCGAGGAGGACGCCCAAGTTGCGGACCCTCTCTGAGGGGGTTAGTGACTCCCCCCCCAGGGTGATGGATGGACAGATGGAATTGTCCTTGGGAGGCAAAACCCACAGCCACTCCGTCTTATCCGGGTTGAGTTTGAGTCTGTTGACACTCATCCAGACCCCAACAGCCTCCAAGCACCGGCACATCACTTCCACTGCTTCGCCGACTGGACAAGGGGTGGAGATGTAAAGCTGGGTATCATCTGCATACTGATGATACCTCACCCCATGCCCTTGGATGATCTCACCCAGCGGTTTCATGTAGATATTAAATAGTAGGGGGGAGAGGACCGACCCCTGAGGCACCCCACAAGGGAGTAACCTAGAGGTCGACCTCTGACCCCCCACTAACACCGACTGCGACCGGCCAGAGAGGTAGGAAGAGAACCACTGAAGGACAGTGCCTCCCACTCCCAACCCCTCCAGCCGGTGCAGAAGGATACCATGGTCGATGGTATCGAAAGCCGCTGAGAGGTCAAGAAGCACCAGGACAGAGGATAAACCCCTGTCCCGGGCCCGCCAGAGATCATCCATCAGCGCGACCAAAGCAGTTTCCGTGCTGTAGCCGGGCCTGAATCCTGACTGCTGAGGACCTAGATAATCGGCTTCTTCCAAGGACCGCTGGAGCTGGAGCGCCACCACCTTCTCAACAACCTTCCCCATAAAGGGAAGGTTGGAGACTGGTCGATAGTTGTTGAGAATGGCTGGGTCCAGGGAAGGCTTCTTGAGGAGGGGGCGCACAAGTGCCTCCTTGTAGGGATCCGGGAAGGACCCCCTCCCCAAAGAAGCGTTGACAATCTCCTGGACCCAGCTCCGTGTCACCTCCCTGCTGGCCGAAACCAGCCAGGAGGGACACGGATCCAGTAAACAGGTGGCGGAACTCACAGCTCCAATGGCCTTGTCCACTTCATCATTTGGCAGTTAAATTTATACCTAAATATTTAATTTTCTTTACTATTTGAATTCTCAATTTTTCTTCCAATTCTTGTATTTGCTTATTTGGTATATTTTTGGCTATAATTTTAGTTTTCTTTTTATTAATTCTTAGGCCCGCTACGCTTCCCAATCTGTTAATTTCATCTAATAATTATGGTGCGGTTTCTATTGGATCTTCAATATTAAAAAGTAAATAATCAGTGAAGGCCTGTAATTTGTATTCCTGATCTCTAATTCTTAATCCTTTGATTTCTGAGGTTTGTCTAATTTGTTGCAATAATGTTTCAATCGCAAATATGAAAAGCAAGGGGGAGCGTGGACAGCCCTGCTGTATTCCTTTTGCTATATTAAATTTATCATTTATATCTGCATTGATAGTTATTCATGCTATTTGTTTTGAGTAAATTGTTTGAAGTATTCTAATATATCTTTCTCCAAAGTTTATTTTTTCAAGTTTGTTAATAAAGAATTCCCAATTTAAATTGTCAAAAAATGTTTTTTGTGCATCGAGGAATATCAAAGCTGCAGGTTTTCCTGGGTTTAATTCATAGTACTCTATATATAGTATATCCAATATGGTTTTGTATTGTTCTTAAAGTGTCTCTTTGGGAGAAAACTTTTCTGATCCAGGTGAATAATCCTATTTATTACCGGTTTTAGCCTTTCCACCATAATTGATGTGAAAATCTTATAGTCGACATTTAGCAGCGAGATTTGCCTATAATTTTGGATTTTTGGTCTTTCTTCTACATCCTCAGGGATTAAAGTGATTAGTGACTGTTCATGAATTTGGGATGAAGGATGTTCTAGAGAACTATAGATTCCCCACCTACTGAAAAATCTAGCTTTCAGGAGTTTTTCCTGTAGCAATTTTGAAAATCCAAATGATGCCCATTTCTTAGTTTAATAACTAAATTTTCGTGTGGAACATGGAAGCATTGCTACCATTCCTTATCAAAGTCTCTTGAATTTTGAATTAGGCAGAAAGTAATTTATAATGACAAAACATTTTTTAAAAAATTGTTAGATATTTGTTTAAGAAAACTTCAAATCCTTAGTCATATTGAACCTAGTCACATTGATGCTGTGCACTACAGTATGTATTGGTAGAGCAACATAGTTTCATAAATTGAAATATCATTTCAAAAATATAAAAAATCAAAGATGTTCTGAAACTATGTTCTATGCTGACTGCTGAATTTATTTATACAGTATATGCCTAATATCTGCAAAGCAAAGAATCAACTGTCAGTATCACCTTGCGAGCTGAGATTGACCCAAAATCATATGATCACATACTGTACGAGATTGAACTTCTCACAAAATTAAAACCTAATTTACGTTTTGTTTGGGATAGTCTCTACACCAGGGGTGTCAAACTGGCTGCCCACAGACAAGATGCATCATGTGCAGGCCCCACCCTCCCCAGCTCCATGAAGGCAAGAAACATCACAAAAAGTCACATGACACAACGCCTTGAGCATGTGACATTTTTCTCTATTGTACAGAAAGTCAACTTTTAATTTTCACAACTGAACAACTGAGCCAAATTGAAATAAAATAAAATTTACTTAGCAAAAAAATAAAAATAAAAATTCCTGATCCTTTTCACTGCAAATGTCTGCAAGTTGTTTACCATCTTCTTTGAGTTCTACTTTGAGGGATATTCTGGAGTGTTCTTGGCTAAATAAGTCCCCATAAACATTCTAATTATAGCTAGAGATCAGCTCTTCCTGCCATGTTTCCTCAGCAATCCTGTTAAAATACTTGTAGTCTCAAAATCACATTTTCAAAATAGAACATTCCATATGCTTATGCTTACCTATACCTTTTAGGTGTTATGCCATTTATGCAATCCCATATGCATAATAATAACTTTGTCCCAGTAACTGTAATCGTTTCATTTTTCTAGTGAGAAAGTTGCTTGCACCTGTGAACAGCTCTGCTCATTTTCATGAATAGATTGAGGAAGATAGCATAGGAATATTTGCCTGCTCCAAATCAATGTGCACCTGTTCCTACCTCTAAACTAAATGGTGGAGATTGTCAGGTTCTGTCTTCCCCACCTGTGAAACTAGAGAGCCTGCTTGCCTATCTATCTCTGCCATGTGGACCACTGAGGTGAGCAGCCTGAAATGTTTCTGCTGGCAGATTATAGGCCAGTGACGGCAAACCTATGGCATAGGTGCCACAGGTGGCACACAGAGCCATATCTACTGCCATGTGAGCTGTTGCCTTAGCAATGTGTATGTGTGTGCCAGCCAGCTGATTTTTGGCTCACACAGAGGCTCTGGGAGGACGTTTTTAGCTTCCAGAGAGCCTCCGGGGAGATGGGGCAGGGTGTTTTTATCTTCCCAGCTCCAGGGAAGCCTTTGGAACCTGAGGACAGAGAAACACGAGCCTAGTGGACTCACCAGAAGTTGTGAAACAGGCTGTTTGTGGCCTCCAGAGAGCCTCCAGGGGCTGGTGGAAGCTGTTTTTGTCCTCCCAAGGCATTGAATTATGGGTGTGGACTTTCACACTTGCATGCACATGCATGCACTTTTGGCACCCGAGAAAAAAAAGGTTTGCCATCACTACCATAGGCAATGCATTGCTGGGCAATGGCCAAGGCAGAAAAAAGTAGGTTCTTATTGATGGAGAACAGATGAAGGAACCTTTAGGCATCACGTGGTAGCTCCAAAGGATGGGTAGAAATCTAAATTTCTTTGGGGCAGGTGACATGGATAAAAATTATATCTTGGCAAAGAATTTACTAGTTCTTTTCTTCTTACTTCCAGGATGTTTAATAATTCCTTTACAGTTATAATTTTTGGAGTTTTTGAGTTTGTAATGGTGAATGGAACTGGCATTGATTTTTAGAATATAGGTTTGTAAACTTATTTTCCTCATTTTTAAGCTTCCCTGATGGATTAGATCAGTGATGGTGAATTTTGTGCCAGAAAGGTGCTCACCTGTGATAGTGTGTGCACACATGTCCACACATAATGCAATGCCCTCCCTCCATGTGCATACACACAACTCTGGCGCTGGTCCCCTATGCTGTCCCCATGCATGCATACAGGCCTCACTAAAGCCTCCAAACTTTCACTAGGCCCATTGGACTGTTTTTCGCTTACCCCAGGGCTCAGGAAAGCCTCCTGAAGCCTGGAGATGGCAAAAAATGGCCCAACAGGCCAATGGAAGTTCATAAATGAAATGGAAGTGGAGCTGCCCTACTACTTACCTTCATATAGTTGCAGTTGGCATGGCTTTCCTGAAGGTAGCTGATAACAGAGCTCCAGAATGATCTGAAGCTCTGTTATCATCTGCAGAGGCCTTCAGGAGAGCCTTGTCAGATGCAGAAGAAATGGTTTGGGAGGCCTGGCTGCAACTGTCCAAAACTGAAGAAGTTCCTGAAGACCTCTGACAGTGAAAAGGAGGCTGGAGGTGACACACATACAAGTGAAGTCCTGGTTGACTCGTTGGGCCATTTTGGCTGTTGCCAGCCTTTCCTGCTCTGAGGAGAGCAAAAACAGGCAAAAAGAAGGCTGAAAATCAGCTGGCCAGCGTGCACCTGCATGCTGGAGCTGACATAGGGCAATGCCTCTCATGCCCTCAGATATGTCTCCACATGCCATCTGTGGCACACATGCCATAGGTTCACCATCACCAGACTAGGTCTTCCACTATGAAAAGCCCAGTGGGAGGAGTTACCTGATGATGCTTTCCCTTAGAGAAAGATATTTGCCTAATCCTCTTGACCACCACAGTATTAAGTAAGTAATAGAACAATCAATCTATGAACATTCTGAACTTCTAGCATTTTTAAAATTAAATTGAATTCACATGATACATCACGTTGACAGGATTTTTTTTTACCAGAGCATTACCTGAAAACCATGAAGGTTTGGAAAGCTCGAAATTAAGTAGTATATGCTCTTTGTGATATTTAAGGCCAGACTACTATTTATTTATTATATTTATATTCTTTTTATCCAGAAGGTCAAAGCATGGATTTCCCCCCCCCCCCATTTTATGCCTACAACAGCAACCCTGTGCGGATAGACTTGAAAAGAAAATTAAAGTAAACCAATGCTCTCAGCAGTATACTATATTGATTTCTAACTATAAGGAATCAGAAAGATATACGGCACACATCCTTGGCTCAGGACTGAGTCAAAAGAGGGGGAACTGTGGCAGAAGGATGTTATTTATACTATTTTCAGACTCAGTCCTGATTGGCTAAGGGTGGTGTACTTTTCATCCTTGGAGACTAGTTCCACCTACCATGGAGAAATTGCATTACTTGGTAGCACATGGCAATCCTTTTTTCTTTTTATTTAACATATAGTACATCTCTGGGTTTGTGTTATGAATTAAGATTAGTACTCAGTGGAGATACATTTAATCTTTCAATTTCAAAGACAGTCCTTCCCAAAGATGTATCAACATGGCAGGTGAAAGAGGAAAAGTCTGGATTAATGGTACTGTTTTTATTAACTGCTGTCTGGTGAGTGGATGGCTATAGGTTGGTTTGACAGAAGGTATTAGGAATTCAGGAAAGAAAGGTTGCTTGCCAAATTAAGATCTAGCAGAGAAGAGGTTTTGCCATTTAGAATATCAAAGCATGTCTTTTTGGTTGTTCTTCTGTCCTTTGGAACAATATTTTACCCAAAGTCAATTCAATATCAATCCTGGCATTTAGAAGAGTTGCTAAAATGTGTTGTGTTCTGTCGGGCTCTCTGGTAGACTTCTCCCAAAAATTCACAGATACAAATTTCAGACACACACACGTTTGAAAATTCAAAACAATGTTCTTTATAATGAAAAGTCACTTAAACTAAGCCCTCTTTTGGTATAGCAAAGAGCACTTGTCTCCAAACAAACTGGTAATTTGTACAAGTCCCTTATCAGTTCTGTGATACTTAGCTTGCAGCTGTGAGGTAATTCACTCTTCTCTCTAGCAGAGAAGAGGTTTTGCCATTTAGAATAACAAAGCATGTGTTTTCGGTTGTACTTCTGTCCTTTGGAACAATATTTTTCTTCTTCTTTCACAAAGTGAAACACACTTTGCTCTGGTTTAGTTTCAAAGTGGGGGAAAATCAGCACACAAAAGGTCAAAGTCAGTAAAGCAGTCACGAAACACAACGATCAGATAATCCTCCACAATGGCCAAACCCACAGGCTGCTATTTATAGCAGCCTCACTAATTACCACAGCCCCACCCAACCACAGGTGGCCTCATTTTCTTTGATAATAATCTCTCAGTTGTTGTTACCTTCGCATCGCTCTCCGCATGCGTGGTTGTATCATTAACTCTTGTTCTGAATCCAAGGAGGAGCTAGATAATTGCTCTCCTTCTGAGCTGTCTGCCACATTCTCCTCCTCCCTGTCACTCATGTCTTCTTGGTCAGCGGAGCCTTCATCAGCAGATTCCACCAGGGGCAAAACATGCCTGCAGCATGTGGATGTCTCCCCCACATCCACACTCCTTGGGGCAGGAGTTGGGCCAGAGCTAACCACAACAGGTTGGTTTGAACAGCTTTTGTTGATGAAAAGGTTGAGGAAATCCCATCCTTCAGAAGACCCTTGTTTACTTTGATGTTTTGATGAATTATTAGGTCTTGTCCAGTTTGTATTAGTTTCAAGGGGTTTTTGAGCAGTTATATTATTTATAAATTTAACAAAGCTACAATTATTTGTAAGCAACATATCAACTGCAATAGACAAATCAGGTACAGATCTTGAGAGTGCTGAGACCCACTGTGCTATTGACATAGATATTTCCTCTCACAAATTTTGTACTCTCTCCATACAGTTATGAAAAAGAGAGGTAAGGGGGATTGAATATTGATATCTGCCCAACACAAAGGTATGATTAAAAAAACCAGCACTGAAAATCAGCAAAATTGCTAGAGCCACACAGTTGTGTTCAACAGAATCATATTGTTGAACCAATTACCTGAAGTTATGCCAGTGGTAAAAAAAAATTATTGCCAAGGGATGTATCAATTTATGCATTTAATTAAAAAGTTATAAAAATCTATTCCCGTTGACACTGTCTGTGAAAGAAAATAAACCCTTTGATATAATTGTATTTCCAGTAAATTGCAATGGTTTTAAAACTTACATAAGATGAGGAAAAACTGCTTTCATCCACGAGTACAAAAATATCTGACCCAAGTCAATTGGCAAACATGGATAATGATATCATTTTTTTTTTATTTTTTTTTGTATGCAGAAGAATACCTTGCAGGAAACACTGACAGGATGTTGATAGAAGATGAAAGTTAAATACTATTTAACAGCTTGGAAAGTTGGAAGGTATACCTTTTCTATTTCTATACTTTTTGTTTTTCTTAAAGCAGTGGTTACTTTTATATATGTGTATCCTAAATCTCTGGAAAGAAACCCTTAACCTGTGTGAAATTGCATATTAGATTTAGCAAGATGATAGGGCTTATTTCCCACCATCTAAATTTGTCCAAACATTGGCCTTTGTGACCCTTTCTGGTATTTATGTATAGTAGGCAAATGCAAGCTTAATTTCAAATGTCCTGTGGCTACACTGACTTATTGAATGACAAGAAAAGTTCACATCATCCTTAATTGGAAGACAACTTTAAGAAGGAGTCAGACAGAGAGAGAATAAAGATCAGACAATATATATAATAAACACTGCTGTTAAATTACTGGAGATATTCCGAGAATCAATTTTTAACTCAAAGCATGTACAAATTTGATGCTTACTGACACATTGCCCTCAAGTCATTACAGTATATAATAAAATATACAAATTTAATGATAGCTTTGTTATAAATGATGAGTTAAAGGGAACGGGAGTTTGGTAATAATTGTAATACCTATAATGAAATCATAATGTTACTTTCCCCCCATTTAAGTTTGTTAATGTATTTATTTAAAACACAGTATTCGAAATGTTGACGGCACTTGCTGAATTCTAATGAAGGTCCTATTCTAGATATGAATAGAATATGATAGAATAGTAGCAGGAGAAATAATATATGTTTTCTGCTAAGTTAGTTCAATACACAAAAAAATAATTGAATTATTCTGTGCCTATCACTAAATTATTTTATGTGCACAAATTAAGAAAGGACTAGTTGCAGGTCCTTTTACAATGCTGAATAAATAGTCTACAGCAGTGAAGGCGAACCTTTTTTTCCTCGGGTGCCAAAAGAGCATGCATGTGCGCTATTGTGCATGCATGAGTGCCCATACCCATAATGTAATGCCTGGGGAGGGTGAAAACAGTTTCCCCCAACCCCCTGGAAGACCTCTGGAGGCTGGAAATGGCCTGTTTCCCAAATTCTGATGGGCCCAGTAGGCTCATGTTTTGCCCTCCCCAGGCTCCAAAGGCTTTCTTGGAGCCAGGGGAGGGTAAAAATGCCCTCCTGGATCCCCCAGAGCCTCTGTGTGAGCAAAATATCAGCTGGCCAGCACACCCATGCATGTTGGAACTGAGCTAGGACAATGGCTTGTGTGCCAACAGATATGGCTCCGTGTGGCACCTGTTCCATAGGTTCATCATCACTGGTCTACAGTTTCTGTTTTAGTGTAGATATTTGTAGTCTATTTCCACAAAATACCATAAAATTTATTCTTATATCCTATTGGAGACCAATTACTTTTCTCCAGTTCTTGCTTCTTCCTTATAGTTAAACTGCATGATGAACATTAGTCAACCACAAGGCCGAGTTTAGGAGCATAGCCTGCAACGGCATGTCCACTGCAAGATCTCCTTCCATGATTTTCAGAGATCTTCCATTTCCCATTTGTCTCTCCAATGAATGGCACAAATATAATGAAAGCAGAGAAATTGGCATCATGGTATGCATCATGGGTATAAATGACCCCCTGTATCCTATCTTATACTTCCTTTCTCGCTTTATGTCTTCAATGAACATAACTGCAAAAGCTATTTTCTGAAAAAATCTGGAGGATCTGTAATTGTTAACAGAGCTCTTGAGCTCACTTTGCTGCTATGTTAGTAGTGATCAGAATTTCATACCCCTATGTTTAGTCCAAGTGTAGTCTACCTCCTGCCTTCATTTTCTCCTGCCTGCCTTCAACTGACAAGGCCTGGAAAGGTTTTTATTATTGGAGAAAACATCACCCCCCCAGCCCATTTTAAAGGTTTGTCCCGCACCCAGAGGTTTCCTCCCCACCCCCACCCCTATATGTTTCAATTATCAGAGTCTCCCAAAGTTTTTTTAAAAATATTTTTGTAATTATTATTTTTATTATAAATAGAAAGAGCAACATATTCAATATTCATATAGACAGCGTATTCTAGTTACAGTTCCTTTAAATAATACTCAACATCATAAAAGTGATGATATTCTCTAGCAATAATCTTATAGTTTCCTTCATCTAATACATGCTTGATGAAATAAATAAATAAAATAAAAAATAAATTAGTGATGATATTCTCTAGCAATAATCTTATGATTTTCTTCATAATGTTAATATATATTAATTATTAATAGTAATTAGAATTAATTATTTATTTTTAATTTTATTTATTTATTTCACCAAGCATGTATTAGATAACAGATATACCATCTTTTTCAGATTATAAGGCACACTTTCCCCCCGCTAAAAGAGGCTGAAAATTTGGGTGTGTTTTATAGCTTTTTGAAGCTATTTTTCCCCAGCCCTTAAGGAGATGCTAATGATCTTCCCGACTCTTCCTGGTTCTCAGGCTTTTTTAATTGCTACTCCATCCAAAGAAGGTTTTTTAAGCCCTAACCAGGAGATAAAATAATGTGCTGAAGCTGACCAAACTAGATTAGATTAGAGTAGATTTATTGGATTTATATGCCGCTCTTCTCCGCAGACTAAGGACACTAGCCAGATGAATACCTGGTAGGCAGAATTTTTTTCCCTATGTTCCTCCCCCCAAAATAAGATGCGTCTTAGACTCCAATACGTCTTATACACTGAGCAATATGGTAGGTATAAATGTAACTATGAATACATGAAATGGATATGAATAAAAGGGAACATTGGGAAAGGAAAGGTAAGCACACTGGTGCACTTATGCATGCTCCTTCCAGACGTCTTGGGAATGTGGTGAGGTTGACCATAGACACTCTAAAGGTAAAGTTTTGGGGGTTTGGGGAAGAAACCACAGAGTCAGGTAGTGCATTTCAGGCATTAACAACTCTGTTATTAAAGTAGTATTTTCTGCAATCAAGTTTGGTACGGTTTACCATAAGTTTGTATCTATTATGTGCTTATGTATTAAGCTGAAGTATTTATTTACAGGTGATTTTATGTACTATTTTATGTACTATGCTTAGGTCGGATCAAAGACGGAGAAGTTCTAAGTTGTCTAAGCCCAATATTCAAGTCTGGTGACATAAGGTATTCTGTTATGAGCAGAGGAGTGGAGGACTCTTCTTTTGAAATATCTCTGAACTTGTTCAATTGTATTAATGTCTGATATATAGTGCTAGTTGTAGAACTGGTCTAGCAAAAATGTTGTATGCCCTAGTGTGCAGTTCAATATTACTGGAGAAGATTAGGTTAACAACTCTTAATACTTTTTTTTGGCAATGCTGTTACTGTGAGCTCTGGCATTTAGATCATTAGGTATGAGTTCTCCAAGGTCCTTGACAGAATGAGTGTCATCTACCATGTTGTATCTGCCCAGCTTGTACATTGGGTTTTGATTTATTTATTTTTTGCCAATGTGTAAGACAGAACACTTGTTGGTTGAGATTTGGAGATGCCAATTGTTTGACCATTCTGACAGGTAGTCAAGGTCTTTTTGAAGGGTAGCAGCTTTGTCAGTGGTGTGAATAGTTTTACATCATCAGTGAAGAGAACACAGTTGCTTATAATATGATTGCAAAGGTTGTTTATGTAAGTATAAAGAGTGTGGGCCTAAAATGCTTCCTTGGGAGACACCGCTGTTAACTGGTGGAGGTTTGATAGGTAATAACTTACAGCAATCAACCATAATGATAAAATTACTCTTTCTCTTGTAATTTAAAAATTCTAACTTCTAAATAAGTTTCTCTTATTTAATGATTTTCAAAGTGAGAAGAGCTGTTTTGGGAATGAAGACCTGGGAGGCTCCATGTTTTCAAGTGGAGACAACTGAAAGAAAGGAAGGCAGATATTCTTAATTTTCATCCAGCTCAGAAAATGCAGAAGCATATTAGGCCCAAGATTGGCACAAGAAAGTGAGTGTTTTATCTCACTTTATGTGTTTGTGGAAGTTCTTTATCTGTTAGGTGATGAATCTGTACTATGCAGAGAAGAAAGAATGTTTCATATGATCTTGCAAGTTTGCTGGCCAGACCTTGATAGTTACGTACATCTAAATATAGTTTCAATTGCTGCAAAGCTTTCCCACCATTCTGGTTAGGGATAGGAAAGGCAAGGCTAAAAAACATCTCACACTGGTATCTGAGATAAAATATTAAATATAGAGTATTTATTTATTACATTTGTTTGCTTCCCGTCTCATTGTAAGGAAGACACAGCTGTGTCTGCTTTGATTTAATTTAAGTAGTCATTCTGATTTAGAAAATGGATTTGATCTGATCTGAAACATCAATTTGTACAATTGAGTTATGTATTGATTTATTAATTCTTTCATTCTCATATACCATCAAATCAATACAAATGCATGGAGTCATTCATGAAGCACCAAACTGTCAATTTGATTTAAATGAAAAGGACTTCTGAGCATGTGCAGAAGTCCATTAAATCCATCTGGAGGCATCTGATTCAAATGAAGGCTTAAAACATTTTTGACAATTCAAATATATTAAATTAGGAGACTCCAATTGCTTAGGATCCTTTGGATCAAATATCCAAAGGGAATACTTTATATAACAGTGGGTTTAATATATGTTGAAGAATGGTACAAACAAATACCTCTATATACAGATACATAGTTATAATTTTGATCGGGCCCTTTTCCCCCTACCCTGAGTGAAGAAATCCATTTCTTTTCTATTACAAATGGTTTCTGCATGCACTCTTCCTTTGCTGTTCTGTGTTTACCAAAAATAAAAGGATCATATTTTAAAAGTGTTTACTATGTATTTAAAAAACCGGACACTTCTTCTCTTCCCAGAGAATAAAATAAAGATCCTGTGGGGCATTGTAGTTGACAACACCTGTGATGAATTATTTGTAAATGTAATGAATTGCATTACTAGGGGCATGTCAAATTATACGTCGATAATGAATTTTTGGATGCATCTGCTATGTAATTGTTCCCAGCGGACATGTATTCATCTTCACCTGGCATTATTTTCCTGATTTTGGTGGATTTTTTTTTTAATTATGCATTTTCGTTCCTATCATAATTGTTACCATGATCCCTGTTCCTTTGTTCTAATCAGGTCCCTTTAATGCTGTGCATATTCTGAACAAAGAAGGAGGTGAAAACACCCACACAGGGATATTGGCTAAACAAAACCCTGGTCTTTATGCGTTACTGTGGAACAGCCTACTTGGCTTCAGAACCTTAGGTGGTGTTGACAGGGAGATCAGTTGTTTTCCTGCTTCTATCTGCCAGCTGCTGCTGCAGTGTGTTCTGAAGCACACAAATGAATAAAAGTTAAAAGCTGTGCCGATGACAGATATGCTTGCATTGCTTTTATTTGGTCTATCTTGGATTTTAATAAGGCAAATAAAGCAAATTGAGAGCGTAAACCAGCCCATGTCTCGCCTTGACTTTTGTTATGGAAACATTCTCCATGAAACGATCTTTCGTCAGTTTATGAGACCAGAGTGCACCGGTTTTGTGTTAGCCAAGTATACACAACTTTTCAACAATAATAGTGTTTGCTGTCCAGGGCTCAGTTCCACTTCATAAATTTATTCTGCAGAGGCAAACCTTGCCATTAATACCGCAGCTCATAGATCAAAAGTCCTTCTGTGAATAATGCAGTTGTTTCCCTGTTTGATCTGAGACAGTTGATTGATAGGCGGCCCAGTCCAAAAGAAGAATTAATAATAATAATAATAATAATAATAATAATAATAATAATAATTATAATTATAATTATAATAATAATAATTTATTGGATTTGTATGCTGCCCCTCTCCGTAGACTCGGGGCGGCTAACAACAATGATAAAAACAACATGTGACAATCCAATAATATAACAACTAAAAACCCTTATTTATAAAACCAAACATACACACAAACATACCATGCATAACTTGTAATGGCCTAGGGGGAAGGAATATCTCAACTCCCCTATGCCTGGCAGTATAAATGAGTCTTGAGTAGTTTACGAAAGACAGGGAGGGTGGGGGCAATTATAATCTCCATGGGGGAGTTGGTTCCAGAGGGCCGGGGCCGCCACAGAGAAGGCTCTTCCCCTGGGGCCCACCAAACGACATTGTTTAGTCGACGGGACCCGGAGAAGGCCAACTCTGTGGGACCTTATCGGTCGTTGTGATTCGTGCGGTAGCAGGCGGTTCCGGAGGTAATCTGGTTTAATGCCAGGTAGGGCTTTAAAGGTCATGACCAACACTTTGAATTGTGACCGGAAACTGATTGGCAGCCAATTCAGCTGAAGTACTAGAATTGAAGTTAATTTGCAATCAATTTTGATTCTAAACCTGGCTGAGAAATGTGATCTAAAGTCTGATTTTCACATTGCTTACTTCTAGTCTAAGTGTTCAATGTTCCCTAAAAGCAGTGATGAGCTGCCAAAAATTTTACTGCCACATTGTGGGTGTGGCTTATTTTTGTGTATGGCTTGATGGTCATGTGACCAGGTAGGAGTGGCTTGCAAGCCATGTGACCAGGTGGGAGTGGATTGGCATTCATGTGACCTGGGAGTGACTTACCGACCAAGATAAATTTGGGAGTGGGTGGGAGTGGCTTACCGACCAAGATAAATTTTCAAATAGGTGCTTGGACTCTTTTTCAGTTGATTAAGTCACATTATTTGAATAGCCACAAAAAGGACAAATGATAGACAGCGTTATTTGTTGAGGAGCACAGTAACATTTTAAGATTTTGAATTGAACCCACAAGGTTCAGTATGATAACAGATTAGACAAGTAACTCATATTTCTTTAATTTCTATAAAAGTTCAGTTCTAGATAATGATTAAAATGATTAAAACGTTTATGGGTAAAAACATGCTATTTAATTATTTCCTATTTTAAAAGTAATTAAGGATCATACTAAGATATTAGAGAAGGAAGGACAATAAAAAAATATTAAGATTCAATAAATAGTGCATAAACATACTACCCCCCACTGCGGCCCCCCTTCATGGGGGCAGCAGCCCATTACTGCCTGAAGGTCACCATAGTTCTAGTTATATTGGGATAACCTCAAGTACAGGTAGTTTTTGAGTTAAAACATTTCATTTAGTGAGTGTTCGAAGTTACACTGCCACTGAAACACTTATGACTGTTTTTCACATAGCAAACCCATGGTCACATAAGCAAAATTCAGATGCCTAGCAACTGATTCATATTGCTATTTGTTGCATGTGACCATGTGATCACCTTTTGCAGCCTTCTAACAAGCAAAGTCAATGGGGCAGCCAGATTCACTCAACAAGGGGAAATAAAGCCGGGGTGGCACAGCAGGTAGAGTACTCTACTGCAGGCCACTAAAGCTGACTGTAGATCTGTAGGTCAGTGGTTCAAATCTCATCACCGACTCAAGGTTGACTCAGCCTTCCATCCTTCCAAGGTTGGTAAAATGAGGACCCGGATTGTGGAGGCAATAGGCTGGCTCTGTTAAAAAGTGCTATTGTTAACATGTTGTAAGCTACCTTGAGTCTAAGGAGAAGGGCGGCATAAAAATCAATCAATCAATCAAACAAACAAACAAACAAACAAACAAACAAACAAATAAAAACCATGTTACTAAGTTAACAACTGGAATGATTCACTTAACAACTGTGTCAAGAAATATCATAAAATAGGGCACTTCACTTAACAACTGTCTCATTTAGCAACAAAAATATTGGGCTCAATTATGTCAGAAGTTCAGAACTTTCTGTAATGTATTGGAGTCATACTTTTTTGACAAGTAAGCAAAAGTATGTTGCAAGTAAAGATCATAAAACAACTTTAAAAGATAGATGATCTTAACTCGATCCATGCAAAAATATCAATTTAGAACAAGTCAAAGATATTTCATTACCTTTCAAGGTATTCATGATGAGTTGTTATGAAACACCAAGAGTTGTAAACTTTTAAAAACAACAACATATGCTATGCTTAATTATTACTGCTGTTAAATTACAAATAACTTCATAATGAAATTTGATTAGAACAGTTTAAGGTTCAGGTACTCAAATGAATTTAATTGAATTTTATGATATGAAATTACATTAAAAACTAGGGATTAAACTGGGTTTCCTTCCAAGTAAATGTGTTCAGTGTTAGGTGTCAAACAATTCTCTTTGAATTATAAACGTATAAGGATTTCATGATAAAAATAGACATTGTAGAAAATTTCTTGATATGTCTAAACAGGCATGAAATAAGCCTCTTTTCCATCCCCCTTACTGAGTCCTATGGGGAATTCAGCTTTCTGTATTTCACCTATTTTATTTGTTTATTTTTGCAATTTATAAGCAAAATACATGTTAAAATATATATTTTATATATAAATGTATATTTATAAGCAAAATACATGTAAATACATGTTTAAGCAAAATACACCTAAAATACATGTTCCTTCATAGATTCATCAAATTTCTTTGCTTCATATACAGTGGTATCTCTACCCACAAACACCTCTACTTAAGAACTTTTCTAGATAAGAACCGGGTGTTCAAGATTTTTTTTTTGCCTCTTCTCAAGAACCATTTTCCACTTACAATTTTAATTGATTGTCATTGGCAAGCAATCAAATGGTAGATATTTCTCATAACAGTATTAGGCTTTTAGAAAAACCTTGGTGGTTGACAACAAAAAAAATGTTGGTGAGAAAAGCAGCCCCCAACTTTTTGATCACTGAGGACGGGTTCTGCGGAGAGAAGCTTTTCCACCGTCAGGAGGGGCTGTGGTTTCATGTGCTGCCTGCATCTCATGGATGGGGCTTTGCTTGTTTGTGCAGCCCAGTTTCTGGCATGCTGTGGACTGGATTTTGGAGACCCCTGATCTAGTGGATAGGCATATAAGTAAAAATGGCCTCTTTTCCATTTTGACAGCAGAGCCATTCCTTGAGGAAAAACCTCCTTTTTGAGGAGATTTTTGAGGAAGTCACTGTGATAAGAATAAGTTTAGCTATTAAATTATCCAATAGAACAGAACAGAATAGAGAATAGAATAGAATAGAATAGAATAGAATTCTTTATTGGCCAAATGTGATTGGAAACACAAGGAATTTGTCTTGGTTGCATATGCTACCAGTGTACATAAAAGAAAATATAGATTTAATTCATGTTAATCTTAGTCAGAGGGACAACTGAGGCATCAGGCTAGAAATTGGGAGGTTGTGAGTTCTAGTCCTACCTTAGGTACAAAACCAGATGGGTGACCTTGGGACAATCATTTTTTTTCTCACCCTAGAGAAGGAAGGAAGAATGTCAAACCACTTCTGAGGAGGGGGGGAAGCTTGCCAAGAAAATTGCAGGAAATTGTCCAGGAAGAATCTGATAATCAGACATGATTGAATGATAAGGGGGGAAATCTTTGGTCAAGAGATGTGTAATTACTATTGCAATTTGAATCAATAATTGAACCAAATAAATATCATCCATTCTACATGTCTAAGCACACCACTTGAAAAGTGGTGGTAATTGTTTTCCACTGTTACTTGAGGAGACGGGGTTGTAGCATAGCTGATATTTTTTTAATTTTATTTTGGATATATTTAACTTTTTATGTTTGGCCAAATAAATGTAATCACACATACTGTATCTATTCTGATTTGAGTCAGTCCCTCAGGTTTTATAACTTTATACAAAACTTAAACTCCCACTAATTGAGTGACATGCTGCCTGCAGTCTTTTGAATCCTAGAGTCAATGGACCGAAGTTAGTTCACCAGCAGAACTTAAAACTACAATTTCTTGCCAAAAAATCAACCAGTCAAAATTTGCAGCTTCATTTTCTTAGCAGACATACAAAGATAGCTAGGCAAAAATTAATAGATTTGTGGTTCTTGTGAGAAATATTTCATTACTTTTATTCACGGCTCTATGTCAAATGACTTTGATGTCTTTATTTCATGTATTCTTTCTAATATCCATAGCTATTTTAAGAGCTATAATGCTATTATATTAGTCTGAGGTGTTTGGGTGAAAAATTACATGGGTCCCATTTTAACTCATAATCCATCAACCTTTTATTTTAATGATGCTTATAAAGTAACAGTATTTGGCAGGCAATGTATGAAAAGTTAAATTTCTTAGGTTTTGGGAGTTTGAAAAAAATCAAATAATGATGAAGAACAATCTATTAATTATCTTTATTTCTTATGTGCAGAGTCTAGATTGTAAAAAGAAATAACAGAATTTGCACAAGGATACTATGCACTTCAGAGTCACTATTTATGTATTGAACATGTTAGATCAGGATGATGCAGAGTTGGAAAACCTTCTCTAAAATTCTGACAATTATACTACCATCCCTACAACTGGAAAAAACTACCCTTTCCGGTGGGGTTCAAATATGCACTGATTAGATGGGATGGGATGCTACACGCAGTCCATAGCCTTAATGTTGCCTATTTTAGATCCTATTAAGAACTGTCTGTAAAGTTGTTCATGTAAAATGGTGGATATCAGATTGATTTAACTAGGCATTGCCCCATGCCAAAGAGTGGAAATTATCTATATCTACCTCTACCTCTATCTCCTTCCATCCACCTATATTGCAATCTATTGCTATTCCAACTCAATTCCTTGCAGATAGCTAAGTCTGGCTGAAAATCAGTTCCAGCAATCTGAAGTTGTTAATCTAATCTTGTGTAGCTTCTTCTCTGGCAACATTACACTGCTAACTAGAGCATACAAAACATTTGTTAGGCCAATTCTGGAATACAGCTCACCTGTCTGGAACCCACACTGCATATCAGACATTAATAAAATTGAGAGAGTCTAGAAATATTTCACAAGAAGAGTCCTTCACTCCTCCGCTTGCAAGAAAGTACTTTGTTCCACCAGCCTTGAAATACTGGGATTAGACAAACTACATCACCTCCGAACTGATCTAAATGTAGTTCATAAAATCATATACAAAAATGTCCTTCTTGTTAGTGATTACTTCACTTTCAACCACAGCAATACACGAGCACGTAATATATTCAAACTAAGTGTAAATTGCTCCAAACTTGACTATAGAAAATATGACTTCAGCAATAGAGTGATCAATGTCTGGAATGCACTACTTGACTCTGTAGTTTCTTACCCAAACTCTGGGGGGGATGGGAGAGGATGTTTTTTCCCTCCCCTGGCTCCAGGAAAGCTTTTGGAGCCTGGGGAGGGCAAACCTTGACCCTACTGGGCCCACCAGAAGTTGGGAAAGAGGCTGTTTCTGGCCTCCAGAGGGCCTCCGAGAGGCAGGGGAAGCTGGTTTTGCCCTCCCCAGGCAATTTATGGTGTGGGCACCCATGCATGTACACTAGCACTAGTGAAGGGCTACCAAAAATTTTACTACCACATTGTGGGCATGGCTTCTGCAGGATGCCCTGCATTTTCTTTCAACATCTTTCAGTGCAAATTGGGTGCTCTGGGGTGGAGCACCATTTTCGTTATCCCACTGCGTCCCATCCCCCCGTCCAGGCAGCAGCCCACCCCTGACTAGCACACACATACACTCTTTCAGACCCCTCCAACAGTATAGTCACATGGATTTTCTTGTGCCTGGGGGTACTCGCCTGCCTGATCTTGGTCTCATTCGTGTCAGGGGTCCTGGTACTGTTAGCATGATGCTTGGGCTGCTATGGCTCCTGTCTTGGTGCTCAGCTTGCTTCGGCTTGGCTGGCATCTGGGGAGGCCCATTTGCCCAACAGCTGGCCAGCTCTAAGTAATTAGCTTCAATTTGTTATTACCAGAAAACAACTAGTGTAGGAAATACTGCCCATGCTGGTTACAACAGCAATGTGTGTTTTTTTTTTGCAATAGTCATTATTTTGAGTAAATGTCTTCTTCTACATGGAGCATGAATGTGCATTTACAAAGATACAAAGGCTTTAGAAACCATCACAGTTTAGAGGAATTTCTTTTTGTGGTTTTCAAACCACACAAAGGTACTTTATTTAACAAGAACTGGGCTATGCTTCTGTGGACTGAATTGGCTGAAATTCATTTTTCTGAGATGAAAAGTTGGTTCCTCAATCTTTGGTAATAAGTTTACCTCCTCCTGGGGAGAAAAATGGGTAGCCAGAGAATTGTTTCACTCTGGTTTCTGACATCAATCCCTGCTAATTGTTGGAGCAGAAAGAGAGATGCTAGAAGTACAAACACTCTTTAATTTGGGAGTACAGAACAACATATTGAAAAATCTCATCCCATTTCTAGTTACTAGTGGACCTTTCACTATTATCTCTCAGTTATTTTCTCCATTTGATACAAGAGGGCATTTACATTAGCAAGCCTTCCTATTTTACCCTAAAGTTTATTCAAGAATTGTAGCAGGCAGGGATGGGCTACTGCCCGTACTGGGGGTAGCAAAAATGGAGTTCCACTCTAGAGCACCCAATTTGCACTGAAAGATGTTGAAAGAAAATGCAGGACATCCTGATAAGCCACGCCCACAGTGTGATAGTAAAATTTTTGGTAGCCCTTCACTGGTAACAGTTAAAACACCCCATATCAGAACACTTTTGTCCATGTTTGGATGAGGACATTGAGATAAGTTCTCCCATTGCTATCCTCTTTATACCATACATGGCAATCTGAGTAAATAGTTCCCGTCCTTATGAAATGTACAGGTTTCTCTAACTGACAACTAGAAAAGAAAGACTCTCAAGTCCATAATGAGTGAAAGTACACTTTACTAAAGCCAAGTGGTCACAGTGAATCTAAACTTTCACACTCAAAACATCTGTTTCACCTTTCCCTCTTGCTACCTGTCCCGCTGATTTTTGTCCAATTGCATTCAAACAAATTATTCTGGAATGGTCCCTGGCTGACTGGTGTTGCATTCCATGGTGTGAACTTAGCACGAAGAATAGTTTTGATAACCCTTATGCTAGCCCCACTAATTCTTCTCCATAGCTCCTTTATTTTTATTTATTTTATTTATTAGATTTGTATGCCGCCCCTCTCCGAAGACTCGGGGCAGCTAACAACAATAAAAAGACAATGTAAACAAATCTAATATTAAAAATAATCTTAAAAACCCCAATTTAAAGAACCACTCATACATACAAGCATACCATGTATAAATTCTATAAGCCTAGGGGGAAGTGAAATTTCAATTCCCTCATGCCTGACGACAGAGGTGGGTTTTAAGGAGCTTGTAAAAGGCAAGGAGGGTGGGGGCAACTCTGATATCTGGGGGGAGCTGGTTCCAGAGGGTCGGGGCCGCCATAGAGAAGGCTCTTCTCCTGGGTCCCGCCAAATGACATTGCTTAGTCGATGGGACCCGGAGAAGGCCAACTCTGTGGGATCTAACCGGTCGCTGGGATTCGTGCGGCAGAAGGTGGTCCTGGAGATATTCTGGTCCGATGCCATGAAGGGCTTTATAGGTCATAACCAACACTTTGAATTGTGACCGGAAAGTGATCAGCAACCAATGCAGACTGCGGAGTGTTGGTGTAACATGGGCATACCTAGGGAAGCCCATGATTGCTCTCGCAGCTGCATTCTGCACGATCTGAAGGCTCCAAACACTTTTCAAAGGTAGCCCCATGTACAGAGCATTACAGTAGTCGAGCCTTCCTCCTGTTGCATACAGCACACTGATATCTGATGAAACATGGCTGCTGCAGCAGGATAGCAGTCCTGACACTAACATCCAGATTGTGTGCAAATAAATTCAGTGAGATATTTTCAAAAGTTGCCAAATTCTATACAATTGCAATTAGAAGATGCTGGATTTGAATGATGCCCAAATTTGGTTATGTTGACTGCTTAAGCTTTGTGTAAGGAACATCCAGTGCCTTTAATTTCTGTTCTCCTCCTATATTGATTTCTCATTTTGCAGTATTGGCTGATATTATATTATTACTTTGGCCAACTTGTCCAGGTAAAAATAAACCTAATAAAATTAATAAATATACAGCCCAAAAAAAGATTGCAAAATAAAATAAGAATAAAAAATAAAATGGTAAACCATAGTGTTCTTACCATTTTTTAGGATTTAAAATCATATTTAATATTTCCTTAAATTTAACTTTTTGAAGAATATATATAAACAAATGCAAATAGAGAATAGAAAACAGGTTAAAATAAATAAGATACAAATATGTTAACAAGGGATATAAAAATATCTAAGAGGTTATAGTTTCAAATTGTGAATGATTGAATGTAATATTATTATTTATTAAATTTATGTTAAGACCATCTCGCTGGTAAAATGATCCTGGATGGTTTATACACATTGCTTTGAATGAGCAAAAATCATTATTAAGCTTTAAATGTGGATTGGTATTAAGAACTGAGTTCAGTGCAGTACAATTCACCTGCTAACATTTTATAAAATATAATACAGTGATCCCTCGATTATCGCGAGGGTTCCGTTCCAAGACCCCTCGCGATAATCGATTTTTCGCGATGTAGCGGTGCGGAAGTAAAAACATCATCTGCGCATGCGCGTCCTGTTTTCCATGGCTGCGCATGCACAGATGGTGGGGCGACGGCAGTTCGGAGGCTGGCAATGGTTGTTTTTCATGCCGCCACCCCCCCCAGCGCCTCCGGGCTCCTCACCGCTACCCCCCGCCTGCCCGATTCGCCCCTCCCATCCCTCCCTCCTTAGAACGTGGATTTTTCGCCCTCTCAAGTTGCTAGTTCTGAGTGAGAACACCTCCCCCACTTCTGATATTCAATTCCATTTAGAACCTGGATGTTTTGCCCTCTCAAGTTGCTAGTTCTGAGTGAGAACACCTCCCCCACTTCTGATTTTCAAGTCCAATTAGAACCTGGATGTTTTGCCCTCTCAAGTTGCTAGTTCTGAGTGAGAACACCTCCCCCACTTCTGATTTTCAATTCCATTTAGAACCTGGATGTTTTGCCCTCTCAAGTTGCTAGTTCTTAGTGAGAACACCTCCCCCACTTCTGATTTTCAAGTCCAATTAGAACCTGGATGTTTTGCCCTCTCAAGTTGCTAGTTCTGAGTGAGAACACCTCCCCCACTTCTGATTTTCAAGTCCAATTAGAACCTGGATGTTTTGCCCTCTCAAGTTGCTAGTTCTGAGTGAGAACACCTCCCCCACTTCTGATTTTCAATTCCAATTAGAACCTGGATGTTTTGCCCTCTCAAGTTGCTAGTTCTGAGTGAGAACACCTCCCCCACTTCTGATTTTCAATTCCAATTAGAACCTGGATGTTTTGCCCTCTCAAGTTGCTAGTTCTGAGTGAGAACACCTCCCCCACTTCTGATTTTCAATTCCAATTAGAACCTGGATGTTTTGCCCTCTCAAGTTGCTATTTCTGAGTGAGAACACCTCCCCCACTTCTGATTTTCAAGTCCAATTAGAACCTGGATGTTTTGCCCTCTCAAGTTGCTAGTTCTGAATGAGAACACCTCCCCCACTTCTGATTTTCAAGTCCAATTAGAACCTGGATGTTTTGCCCTCTCAAGTTGCTAGTTCTGAGTGAGAACACCTCCCCCACTTCTGATTTTCAATTCCATTTAGAACCTGGATGTTTTGCCCTCTCAAGTTGCTAGTTCTGAGTGAGAAAACCTCCCCCACTTCTGATTTTCAATTCCATTTAGAACCTGGATGTTTTGCCCTCTCAAGTTGCTAGTTCTGAGTGAGAACACCTCCCCCAATTCTGATTTTCAATTCCATTTAGAACCTGGATGTTTTGCCCTCTCAAGTTGCTAGTTCTGAGTGAGAAAACGTCTCCCACTTCTGATTTTCAAGTCCAATTAGACGCTGGATGGTTTGCCCTCATGTCCTCCTTCCATCCCTCCCTCCTTCCATCCCTCCCTCCTTCCATCCCTCCCTCCCTCCCTCCCTCCTTCCTTCCATCCCTCCTTCCTTCCATCCCTCCCTCCTTCCATCCCTCCCTCCCTCCTCTCCCTCCATCCTTCCATCCCTCCCTCCTTCCATCCCTCCCTCCTTCCATCCCTCCCTCCTTCCTTCCTTCCATCCCTCCTTCCTTCCCTCCCTCCCTCCTTCCATCCCTCCCTCCCTCCCTCCCTCCCTCCCTCCTTCCTTCCTTCCATCCCTCCTTCCTTCCATCCCTCCCTCCTTCCATCCCTCCATCCCTCCCTCCCTCCTCCCTCCCTTCCTTCCATCCCTCCCTCCTTCCATCACTCCTTCCATCCCTCCCTCCTTCCATCCCTCCCTCCCTCCTTCCTTCCTTCCTCCCATCCCTCCCTCCTTCCATCCCTCCCTCCCTCCCTCCTTCCTTAAAAAACACTTAAATACAGTAATGACAGAATAAAAAACCCCAGCCCTCACCTGGGTTTCCCTCATCTGCATCGCCTCCTTCTGTGTCTTCAAGACAGTTGTACAATTGCTGCGCCTTGGTTCGTATAGTGTTCGTATCCAAAGCAATGCTCTTTTTGCGGCAGTCTTGTACCCACACAGACAAATCAGCTTCCATCTTCATAAGGCGTTTGTTTCTAGGCGTCACCATTCTTTTTGCAGCCTTGTTGAATGTTATCTGAGAAGTTTGCCTTATCTTCTTTTCGTCTTTCCGAATGTATCGCACAGTCGATTCGTTGATCCCATAATGCCGACCAACATCTACATTAGAACGTCCCGCTTTCAGCATGTCCAAAAGTTCAATTTTCTCCTTGATTGTCAGCATCTTCCTGCTCTTTTTAGCGTCGCCACCTCCACTCCGCATGCAACGTTTAGGTGCCATCTTCCAAGAAGTCTTCACAAACAGCTCTAAGAAACAGATCCAAGAAACAGATCCAAGAAACAGATCCAAGAAACAGATCCAAGAAACAGATCCAAGAAACAGATCCAAGTAACAGATCCAAGTAACAGCTCCGACAAACAGCTCCGACAAACAGTTTGAAAAGTTCCAAAAGTTTCAAAGCAAAGCACGCTGAGCAAACAACACTGATTGGCCGAGATTTCTGTCCATCAGCATTGTCGGGCGAAATGTTTGCAATGACAATGCTGATTGGCTGAAATTTTGCTGTATCACCATTGCCGGGCAAACTTATTGCAATGGCAAAGCTGATTGGCCGAGATTTCGGCCAACCAGCAATGGTAGACATCAGTTTGGTGATGACGCGTGACGTCATCGGGCGGGAAAAACCGTGCACGTATTTTTAATTTATTATTTTTTTGAAAAATCGCGATATAGCGTTTCGCGAAGATCGAGATGGTATCATTTGTTGAAAAATCGCGATATAGCGTTTCACGAAGATCGAGATCGTGAAACTCGAGGGATCACTGTAGAATGAACTAAAACAAAAAATCTCTTCTACTTTAAGCATCCCATGAATTCATAACCATCATCACACCCTATTTCAGATTGAATGAAATAATCCATGTAGCAAGATATAATGCAGAAACTATTTCCACTTTGAATTAAATTATTTACAATATTTTCTGTGAAGGTAAGATGTTGGAAATGGAAGCATATTCCCACACTTGGTCAACATTAGTGATGGGTGAACAGAACCCGCACAATTCGGGTCCGTACCAAATTTTGCAGTTTTCGGTATGCCAAACATGAACCTGAAATTTTTTCAAACTTTGGGCAAAGTTCGGGGTTGTGTTTGGTGTTTGGAGCTTTGACGTCACCGGCAGGTTGCTAAGGACACCAAGGTGATCACTTCCTGGATTCCATGGAATCCAGGAAGTGATCACCTTGGCGTCCTTAGCAACCTGCCGGTGACGTCAAAGCTCCACCTCCGGAATCTCTTCGTGGGAGGGATTCCCCGTCCGGGTTCGAGTTCGGTTTCGGTTCGAGTTCGGCCGAACTTGCCAAACCCAAACACCGTTGGGTTCGCCCATCACTAGTCAACATTATTCTTCCAATTTATTTGACATAGACATGAGTACTAATGGAAAGATTGTTCTTTTTGTATTACTTTGTAATGTAACATTAGGACCCGCCTATTGGGAATTTGGGGTAGGAATAGGGGTGGGCTACTGCCCGGATGGGGGGGGGACATAGTGGGGTAGCAAAAATGGAGCTCCACCCCAGAACACCCAATTTACATTGAAGATGAAAGAAAATGCAGGGAATACTGCATAAGCCACACCTACAGTGTGGTAGTAAAAATTTTGGTATCTTTTCACTGGTAGGAGGGTGTATAAAATGCTAAATAATGTCATAACCAAGTTCAAAATCCATTAGCAAGGCAAAGCTTTAAATTTCCTCTCCATCTGTCAATACTATATAAAATACTTATAGGCTCCTATTTAAAAGATAATACAGCTATCAGAAGCTGATAGCATGACAATTTAAAAGTAAGCAATTGCAGAGATCACAATTTTAATGAGAAAATCCTTCATAGTATTTTTTGCTTTATTGGGGAATTTTCAGTACCGAAAGATGTTGGCTGAATGTGTCTAAAATTAATAGAAGAAGAATCAAGTGGCTCAGTTGACAAAAGCTGCAATGAAATAAATGCCACTTTCTTGATTATGATAAACCAATTAAATCTAATTTCTGTTCTGTTTTCATACATAAGCAACAGCTGTACACACTATCCATGAGTAATTAATTGCTTCCAACTGCCTGCCAGTGAAAATGATAGTTCTTTACATTGATGACACAACACAACATGTGTCCCTAAATACATTAGGGTTTATCATATGATTACACAATATGCCATGGGGATTTACAGAACAGGCAACAGATTTAGATCAGAACAGGAAAATGTGCAAGCTTTGTTCAACATGACTGGCAGAGGATGAATACAGCACTTCCTAGAGACATTACACATTCAGGAGCAGTGAGCACCAAGAAGGATGCCTTTAAAACCTTTAGGCAGTGTCTGCACCTTCCCAAATTGCCAGTAAAATGACAAGAAATACAGGGAGTGAGGGGGAATATGCTATACAGTGGTACCTCTACTTAAGAACGCCTCTACTTAAGAACTTTTCTAGATAAGAACTGGGTGTTCAAGATTTTTTTTTGCCTCTTCTTAAGAACCATTTTCTACTTAAGAACCCGAGCCTGGAAAAGTTTCCCAGGAAATTTGAGAGCAGCACGATGGCCCGGCCAGTTTCCTGCCATTCCCCCTGGGTTTCTCTCTATGGCACAGTGTATGGGAGGCAGCCTCGCACCAGGTGTATGGGAGGCACGTGTTCCTCCTCACCACCTCAGAGTCCCTTTTTTTCCCTTTCTAAGTTTTAAAGTTTTGGATTTTTTTTTATTCCCTTCACCTCACCTTCTTCCTTCCGCAGCGACTGTCTTCCTCCTCTTTTTCTTCCTCCTCCCACCCAAATTCCGAGCTTTTCTTTCTTTCCTAATGGGTTTGCATGCATTATTTGCTTTTACGTTGATTCCTATGGGGAAAATTGCTTCTACTTACAAACTTTTCTACTAAAGAACCTGGTCATGGAACGGACTAAGTTCTTAAGTAGAGGTACCGCTGTATTTTCAAAATGCAATCACTGCATTATTGTTGTGGCACAATAAACCCCTCCCCAAGACTTGGTAATATTAAGCCACTAGTGTTTTAAAGTTTTTCCTTTGAGTGTTTTCTATGATTCTTCTTCAGTTTGATGGAAATTTGGGGTTGTCTTTCTAAAGGCAAGGATCATCTCAATGAATCAAAAAGTATGGTACGGTTCCTGCAGAATGAAAATACAGGTTACAAACAGAAATAATTCAAAGAACAGTAAAAGGCATTCCAAAAAGATGATATCTTCGCATCTCACTGTTCTAGGAAGATCCATAACATTCTCAGAGACTCTTATCATCCTTCTTATAATCTTTTTGAACTACAGTGTTCCCTCGATTTTCGCAGATTCAAACTTCGCGAAAAGTCTATACCACGGGTTTTTCAAAAATATTAATTAAAAAATACTTCACGGGTTTTTTCCCTATACCACGGTTTTTCCCACCTGATGACATCATATGTCATCGCCAAACTTTTGTCTGCCTTTAATAAATATTTTTTTAATAAACTATAATAAATAAACATGGTGTGTAATCTAAATGGTTGCTAAGGGAATGGAAAATTGCAATTTAGGGGTTTAAAGTGTTAAGGGAAGGCTTGTGATACTGTTCATAGCCAAAAATAATGTATTTACTTCCACACCTCTACTTCGCGGAAATTCGACTTTCGAAAAGCGAGGGAACACTGGATTGCCTTATGGCAGGAGATACAGAAACTTGGACCACACATTTCCTGAATAGTTTTTGTCCCAAAGCTATATTCGCATTTAACAATGAACTAAAAAGGGTCACCATCAGTGTGCTGTTGGACAGTTGTGTAGATGTTTGGGTGGTTCCGGGTGGGGAATTTGTGGTGGGTGGGGATTTTTTTAATTATTTTCGTTATGTGTGTTGGGACTGGTCATATGACTTTCATGGTCAATGACAATTTCGTTGTATTGACAATGACAATAAAGTATTTATATTTATAATTAAAAACTACCTTCAGTATAAAGTACAAATATTTTTTAAAAACCTTTCATGACACACTTTGAAAAATAAGGGTCTATTTAATCACTGCACATATTTTTATTACTTTAATATGATTGGTTGAACTCTTCCTTCTTGGAACGTTTGTTATGAACATTAGGTAATAAGTGCTTTAATGAAGAAATGGATATTCACCGTATTCCATAAATATGGCCATGTCGTAGCATTTTCAGGAATGGTTTTTTTAATACAAAAAGTTTAAAATATGATTGTTGACTAGTTAAGACTTTGTAGTTGTCTAGTAGCTAGTGTAGTAGCTCTCTTCCTTTCCCTTTTAGCCCTTACAACAATTGTGGGTACATGGAAAGGTCTTTATTCAGGACAAGCTTGCTATATATATGAAAACAGGTTTCACAATCCCTATTATGGCAAAAAAACCCTCTTTGATTATATTCTGAAATATAATTTTAATTCTGTCAATATTAAGCAGCTTCATGCATGATCGCTCTAGAAATAAGAAAGACATCCGACAAATCCACTGTGAAAGAAACACTAGGAAGACACTAAAATCATATTTTCCTGTGACTTTCTATGGCAATCTGAGTACCAGAATCCAAATACAGTATATACCAATGAAAGCTGGAGAGAAACTATGCAAATAATATTTATTATTTATTATGCCTTCAGGTCAGTTTTTTACTTCTAGGTAACTGCCTAGATATCTCCCTATACGTTTTCAGAACTACTTTGGCAATGTTTTCTACTCAGGGGCTGAGAGAATGTGCATGGCCGAAGAGTCACCCAGCTGGTTTCATGCCTATAATCAGGACTAGAACTCAGGGTCACTTGGTTTCTAGCCTAATGCCTTAATACCAAAAAGTACCAGAGGTAAACCTGCACACATTTGGGGGCATTAACCAAAATCCAACATATTACAATCCATTCACAGGGAGCATCACCATCGCATATTGTTTGTATGTGCATTTATGGGCACATCTGCATGCAAATATCTGTGTGTGTGTGTGTCACCCCCACCCCTGATAGTTACATGTTTTCCACTTTGCTCTCTATAAATTATGCTCAGTATACACATATAAGCCAGTGTACTTTTGCTATTCATTATGCACTACAAACTCCATGAACTGCCACTTTCCAACAATACAACTGAGGCCCAAGTCAGCATTTTTACGATATCATCTGTACTGGCAAAACATTAAAGGCTCAATATTTAATAAACATAATAAACATCCCCATGAAACAAATTGTTCATAAACTACCTGTTTAATTTTTCAGGGTTCCTGAACCACATATTTTCTTATTAGTAGCGAGCCTGCTGGGCTGCAGGATAGATAGAGCCTGTCAGGGACAGAATATAATGTAGCGGTTTTATGAATTATTTCTGTGAGGAAAAGCCTATTACAGCTGACAAGATGATGATATTAGCCCATCATCATTCCAAAGGCACCACCCTTCCCCCTTTCATCCATCAGGCCTCTTCTATGGGAGCGGTTCGCCAGGCAGGCTTTGCATTGCCAACACAAAGACAAATACTTCCCTCTTTTCCGAGTCCATGAAACATTTAGTATTTCATTTCAAATCATGGCAGGTGACAGTAACAAATGGCCTAATGAATCTCCCTTATTGTCCCCGGTGAATCAGAAGATGAAAGAAAAGTCAAATCTCTTTCTCTCTATCTCTCTTCTCTTTCTCTCTCTCTTTTTATCCCTAGAGATTGGATTTGTTTGTTTGTTTATTCACTTGGCCTGAGTAAAAATGGTTCCCACAAGATTCTAAAATGAATTTCTGGGTTGCCGGCAATTAGCAATCAGCAAACAATGAATGAGAAAAAGCAGATCGGTTATGTTGCTCTGATGCTCCCTTTTTCTCAATTTGGAGCATAATTACCTGGAAATGGATTTCAGTAAGGGTTTGGCATGGAATATTTTTTTTTTGAAATGTAAGTATATATTAAATGGATAGAAGTGGAGCTGGGGAAAACTGAAGCTTTTTTAAAAGAACATAAAATGGAGTTGTATATTAGATAATTCTAATAAGATGTGTGTGGGGGGAAGAATGTGTCATGAATTATAAACTTCTTATTGCCTTTTTTGTTTTATTTAAAGGGAAATTGCATTGATGGTGCTTAAATTTTTTAGCAATGATATACCCGAGCCATACAAGTTTTATGTAAGATTGTTTTCTAAATGTAGTTGTCAAAGAAAGAAGTCTCCGGCAAAGATGTGAAAGATCATTTTAATGCTGTACTGCAAGGCTGAGACACTTTCCTACAAATTGGTCTCTATCACCTTTTCTACAATTACATTTTAAAATTTGAAATATTTAAAAACTACCCACCATCAACAGCAGTGTTTTTCAACCTTGGAAATTTAAGACATGTGGACTTTAACTCCCAGAATTCCCCAGTCAGTTTACGCCATTGGGAATTGAGGCATTGACATCTGCACATCTTAAACTGGCCAAAATTGAAAATGACTGATCTAAAGGTTCTTATAATGGGTTACCGTCCAACAGAAAGTAAGCTTAAATAGTCAAATCAAATACAATTAATAACAAACATTGCTATTATAATATTAAAAGAATATCTGACTGTCCCAGGTCCTTAGGAAGGACTGGATATAAAGATAAAAATGTCATGTCCAATCTAAACACCTGGCCAATTGTGTGACAAACCTTAATATAGAATGTTCAATCATAATCTTATTCAGAAAGACATATTAGAGATTTAAGGCAGGATAATTTGGTTGCATTGATTGCCGATCAGTTTCCAGTCACAATTCAAAGTGTTGGTTATGACCTATAAAGCCCTTCATGGCATCGGGCCAGAATATCTCCGGGATTGCCTTCTGCCACACGAATCCCAGCGACCGGTTAGGTCCCACAGAGTTGGCCTTCTCCGGGTCCCGTCGACTAAACAATGTCGTCTGGCGGGACCCAGGGGAAGAGCCTTCTCTGTGGTGGCTCCAACCCTCTGGAACCAGTTCCCCCCAGAGATTAGGATTGCCCCCACCCTACTTGCCTTTCGGAAACTCCTTAAAACCCACCTCTGCTGTCAGGCATGGGGGAATTGAAACATCTCCCCCTTGCCCATGTAGTTTTTGTGTATGATTCGATTGTGTGCTTGTTTTTTATATATTGGGGCTCTTTTGGATTTTTTAACTTAAAACTGTAATTTAGATTGTGAAATATTAGATTTGTTACTATGTTTTGTTTACCATTGTTGTGAGCCGCCCCGAGTCTACGGAGAGGGTCGGCATATAAATCCAATAAATCTAATCTAATTTAATTTACAGGAATTAAATCCTGAATGAAAGGATAGAATGGATGTTTGTCTGCAAATTAAAGGCAGATTATATCAGTACACACCTATCCTCCCTGAAGAACAACACACACTCTTGTGTCCTCTTTAAAATGTTCCTCCAACAGAGGGATGTTGTTTTCTCCTGATGTATCTTGTAAGGTTTCCAAACTTCTATAGCGTGGGTCACTACCCTTTATTTGTGCTGAAAATAATAGTAAGTCAGGAACTTTTGTGAGAGATGGCTTACCTAGTACAATAGAATGGAAATCATTCTGGCATTAAAGCTTCTACCACATGGCAACATAAACCCTTGGCCTCAAAGGCAAGGGATGAATGTACCAAGTGATACCCTCTAATCTTCTTTCTTTAACAATCACATCCCTCCCAGCTTCCTCTTCTTGGAAATTTTCTCTCTCCCTTCTTTCCATTTTCTTTCCACTGTTTTCAGGTTATTCAAAAGAATTAACTGCATCTGTAATGTGGCTTTCTCTTAAAATAAAGTTTTAAAATACTGTACTTGGTCTTGCCTGATATAGTAAGAATAGATTTTCTTAGATTAGATGGACATCCTTCTTCATTGTTCATTCTGATTATCTTTATTGTGCTACCTGTCTTTGTCAATTAATACTGATTTGATTTCAATAATGGTTTTGAAGTACTAAATGGACACGAGATCACCTTTATAACCATATTTATCTAAGATTCTAAAATTTTAATTCCATTTTATACAATTTGTAATTTTCTTTTCTCTTTTGTTTGGTTTCCACTGATGTCTTGATGGTGCTTTCAAATAACTTTAAAGGAAAATACCTGCTTTTCTTGCTTACACAATTCTATGAAGCTCAGTCTTCATGGATAGCAATGAATAAAACAGCACTCAGATATAAGGAGTATATATAAACAAAAGCAGGAAAAGCACTTTAATGCTGGACCATCTTATTTTTTTCCATTCATACCTATTATCTCTTTTGATACCATGATATTTTACCTAGAATGTAGGACCGACTGGGAAAATTGGGTCATTCTGTAGTTCTACATTCTTTAATTTGCAAAATCTGAAGTTCTCTTGAATGTGCAAAAAAGGGAAAACAGAATGGGACACATGCATTGACCAAAATAGGAGGCATATCGCCCTTTAAAAAGATATTGCATGGCTCCTTGCTGTTACAAATGGTTCTATGACTTAGGTGCCACTGTTAGATGTTAGTGAGAAGGTCATTTTTACAATGCTATCAACTGTGAACAAGCTGTAACTCTTCAATACATTACCTACGCTTATTTGCATACTTCCACCTGGACTGCTGACAGGTATGCTCTTAAATGATGCCTTACACCTGCTTCCTTCCACACTTGAACTTCAGTATGGAAGGGTGATAATAATATTAGATTTGCATATTTTATACAGTATTAGAGATATGTTATTATTTTATGCAGTATTACAGAGATGTTATTATTTCACTCCTTCTCATAGCTAAATGCTCTAGGATCTTGGCTAAGACCATATCCTAAAACCAGACAATTTCTGAGAAGGGAACCAGTCAAGTTTCAGTAATACATGCCAGGTCTTATCTGTGAGTTAAGTCACAGGGACTTAATAAGGGAAGTTTTATTACAGGCTGATTTGTTGTTCAGTGGCAGCAGCAAAAGACTTCTGAAGACCTGATGACAAGAAATTGAAATCTAATGTCAGAACATGAGACTGGTACAAGGGACTAGTTCCCAAAGAGAGGACTGCCATATATTCTCATACCTTGTCACCACCCTTTAACAACCTCGCCTGAATTTGCCCCACTCCCCACCCCATGCCATCCAGTGCTCAAAACAAGATCAAACATCACCTTAAGTCATTCATGTATACAAAGAAACAGCTCAGGTAGAGGAACCACCTCCCTTTTACAACCAACCAACCATGGACTACCTCCACAACTGGTCTAACCAGTTGGCCAAGGTCGCCTTCCAAATCTCAATTCTGGCTCTTAATGGAGTGAGAGAATATGGTGTGATGATAGGGGAAACCCCACATCCTTAAGGATATGGCTTACTGTATATCTAGGGTTCACAGATGTAGTTTGCACTAAACCATCTTATATTTCTGCTGTAGAAATGGGAAATGCCTTCAAATTATGGTAAAATTAGAGATCTTTTGTGGCAATCTAAATTCAATGTTTATTCTGAGCTTTCCTAACCTGGTCCAGCTCCACACGTGTTATGTGAACCTTGACTGATACTAGCTACTAAATACCAGTTCGGAGCTTTTATTTCTTCACTTTTTGTGTTGCTCAGGATCTGATTTTCAAAATGGGAAGGCTGCCATTAGGAGCTCAATGGGAAATACTAAGATGATGGCTTGGGAAAAAATGTCTGATAGACATAATCCTCCATTCCCAATGTTACTGGATCCTAATTAGATCAATAATCTTTATTTTTTATTTTTATTTATTTAATTTTGTCCAATACACAATAATACACAATGAAGGTAGTAGAGGACAATTTCAAGGGAAAAAAGAAAAGAAAATTAGAGAGGAATAGAAGAGAGAGTATAGGATAAGCTAAATCAAAGAGACAATAGAAGAAAGATATAGGGATAGAAGAGAAGATTTATGGGATATAGGAGAAACAACAGGACAGGGATCGGATGCCCCTTACTGACCTCTTAGGAATCTGGAGAGGTCACCCATGGACAGTCTAATGGTAAAATCTTGGGGATTAGGGGATGATACTACGGAGTCCTCTAATGAGTTCCACACTTCAACAACCCTATTATTAAAGTCGTATTTTTTACAGTCAAGTTTGGAATGTTTAATATTGAGCTTGAATCTGTTATGTGCTCTAGTGTTGTTGTTGTTGAAGCTTAAGTAGTCGTTGACAGGCAGGATGTTGCAGCATATAATCTTGTAGGCAATACTTAGATCATGTTTAAGGCAGTGTAGTTCTAAACTTTCTATGCCCAGGATTGTAAGTCTAGTTTCATACAGTATTCTGTATGCAGTGCTCTTCTGGTGAAGTATCTCTGGACATTTTCAAGGGTGTTAATGTCTGAGATGTGGTATGGATTCCAGACAGATGAGCTGTATTCTAGGATGGGTCGTGCGAATGTTTGGTAAGCTCTGGTAAGTAGTGTGAGATTGTCAGAGCAGAAGCTACGTAGTATTAGATTAACAACTCTTGAAGCCTTCTTGGCGATATTGTTGCAGTGGGCTTTGGCACTTAGGTCTTTTGAAATTAGTCCTCCGAGATCCTTAACTGAGTGGGGGTTATCTGTGATAATTTGATTATTCAGTTTGTATTTGGAGTTCTGATTCTTTTTGCTGATGTGCAGGACATTTCCAAAATCAACCTAGAAAGTGTATATGTAAGGGGAGCACCCAATATAAAAAAGCACAGCAGTCTCAAGCAATCCCTGTCTGAATCAGGACCATGAAATGAGCTTGTGTTCCCATTTAAAAACTATTATTACTTGGGCTGTTAATCCACAGAAAATCAGTATGCTCCCAAATCTTCTATGGGTTGAGTCATTCCAATAAATTCTGAAATTCAGACAAAGAATGTATCAACTCTTCGGCGGTTGGCAGCTTCTCAGAAGATATTAGCACTTTTAAGAAGAAGAGAAATGTGTGTATTTTCTGTTTCATAAGGGTTTCCTTTTCTTTCCTAAAAGATGTGAATTTTTGCAAAGCCGGCGTAGATTCAGTAAACACTCATGAGACATCTTTGCTTGCTCAGAATCCCTGTCTGTTAATAATGCCTTTGAATCCCAAATCCAACTTAAAAAGTACAGCTGAGCAGGAAGCTTTTGTTAAAAGTAGCATTTTGAAATGCTGTCAGTAACTATCATAAATATTTGAGAAGTTAATATTTTAATCTTCAGCAATCACACTGAAAACATTTTTAGTGACAGACAGTGCTTCATTAATAGAGTTCTATATGTCTAATTGCTTTAGGCAATGAGAGTTGCATTATTTTGACACATGACATGCAATTAGTACATGGTCACACGGCTAAAGGGAGATTTTACACCTTTTTTCCTCCTACATTCAGAGCGAATAATTAGCATATTTTTTCTGCTGAGAATAATCATCAGAGCCTTAGATCAGAAATTGTCTAATGAGGTAAAACTCCAGTTGTTGACATTAATACTTATGACATTTCATTCTACTTTCTTATTTCCCAATTGCAAAAAATATATGTATGTAAATCTGCACTACTTCATGTACCCTTTTCCAAGACGTTCAGAAAATTCTGAAATGTTTCCCTGCCGTCGAAAAAGCATTTTCACAAAGGAAAGAAGGAAACACGTCTTGCAGATTTCCAAAAGTGCTTGGTCTACCGATACTTCTGAAAAGAAGAATGAGCCATCTGAACCAGATCCACGTTAGAGATGGTTTTGCTTGTCATACCCTAAATTCCATTCAGTGGTCATGGTCATGTTTTACTTAGGAGTGGGATGCACATGTGCACACACAAAGGCAACAACTCCCCCTTATTTTCCCTACGACAACAATCCTGTAAGGCGAGTTTGGCTTACCCTGCCAACTTTTATAACTAAGGCAGGACTAGAACTGATGGTCCCCCACTTTCTAATCTGGTGCTCAATATATATTAGCAATAGCACTTAGGCTTATATATCGCTTCACAGTGCTTTTCAGCCCTCTGTAAGCAGTTTACAGAGTCAGCATGTCATCCCCAACAATCTGGGCCCTCATTTTACTCACCTTGGAAGGATGGAAGGATGAGTCAACCTTCAGCCTGGTGAGATTTGAACTGGTAAACTACAGCCAGCAGTCAGCAGAAGCAGCTTGCAGTACTCTAACCACTGTGCCACCATAGCTCAAATAGCACTTAGCAATAGCACATAGACTTATACATCAATTCACAGTGTTTTACAGCACTCTCTAAGTAGTTTACAGAGTCAGCATATTGCCCCCAACAGTCTGCGCTCAGAAGGATAGAAGGCTTAGTCAACCTTGAGCGGTCATAAGAACATAAGAAGAGCCATGCTGAATCAGGCCAAAGCCATTCAAGTCCAGCATTCTGTGTCACACAGTGGCCCACCAATTGTCCATGGGGATCTTGAGCAGAAAGAGAAGGCAAGACCCTCCCTTTCCCTTGACCCCCAACAAGTGGTACTCAAGGGAATCTTGCCTGCCTCAACCAACATAGAGACAGCACTTGGACATCCGTTTCTAATCCTGCCTTGAAGCTATCAAGGCTGACAGCTGTCACAACCTCTTCTGGAAGTGAATTCCCTAAATCAACGACCCTCTGGGTGAAAGCGGTCAGGGTTGAACTCCTGGCAGAGGGCAGAGTCGGCCTCCAATACTGCATTCCAACCCCTGTGCCAACCCCTATTCATAAGGGCTACAGATTTTTGAAAATAACAATTGGAAAAAATGCTTCAGATATGAGGACATTTCATTACAGCAGATTAACTTTGCTCAGGATTCTGCATGAATTGAAGGAAAAAAATGGTGTTCTGTACAAGTTTCTTTACTTTCAGTACAGGAGTGGGTTCCCACTTACCTCACTGCCGATTCGCTTCCTCCTACACTGAATGACCATGCCTCATGAGCATTGTTGTGGTTAGCTCTGGCCCAGCTCCTGGCCCAAGGACTGTGGATGTGGGGGAGACATCCACATGCTGCAGTCCTGTTTTGCCCCCGGTGGAATCTGATGATGAAAGCTCCTCTGACCAAGAAGACATGAGTGACAGGGAGGAGGAGAGTGTGGCAGACAGCTCAGAAGGAGATCAATTATCGAGCTCCTCCTTGGATTCAGAACAAGAGTTAATGATACAGCCACGCATGCGGAGAGCGATGCATAGGCAACAACAACTGAGAGATTATTATCAAAGAAAATGAGGCCACCTGTGGTTGGGTGGGGCTGTGGTACTTAGTGAGGCTGCTATAAATAGCAACCTGTGGGTTTGGCCATTGTGGAGGATTATCTGATCATTGTGTTTCGTGACTGCTTTACTGACTTTGACCTTTTGTGTGCTGATTTTTCCCCGCTTTGAAACTAAACCAGGGCAAAGTGTGTTTCACTTTGTGAAAGAAGAAGGACTGTGAATTGCCTCACGGCTGCAAGCTAAGTATCACAGAACTGATAAGGAACTTGTACAAATTACCAGTTTGTTTGGAGATGAGTGCTCTTTGCTATGCCAAAAGAGGGCTTAGCTTAAGTGAATTTTCATTATAAAGAACATTGTTTTGAATTTTCAAACGTGTGTGTGTGTGAAATTTGTACCTGTGAATTTTTGGGAGGAGTCTACCAGAGAGCCCAATAGAACAGGCGTGCATGCACTTCACACATAAGTGCATGCCTAGTACAACCCCCAATTTCTTTTTAAAAAGCCAAAAATAAAATGGCGAAACATGCACAGTGCCGGAAACTCAGCTTCTGCACATGCACAAAAGGAAAAAAAAATAAGATTTTTTTTTAAAAAAATCAAAAAAAGATGGCAATGCCCACAGACCAGCACCAACCGATCTGGTTCGGTGACATCACCAGCGGGTTGCTACCGGTTCAGGTGAACTAGTCCGGACCAGGAGAAACCCCCCTCTATTTCAGTAACAGAATGCCTTAAAGCAGCATCTTTTCTTTTTCAAGCTAATACAAATGCCTGTAAAAATGTTGGGCTGCTTTAATTAATAGAAGAAAGATTCTGAACTGATTCAAGTTCTGACCCACTGCTTCCCAATCAGGGAAATCATGCCTTAGCTGAATGTACTGCAATATAAAATGAACTTGATGGGATGTATATGCAATCATGTTGTACCGAAAGCAGGTTAGCTTCCAAGATAGATGATATGACAGGAATATTTGCAGCCAGGGGAAAAAAAGAACCTCAATTTGATCTCATGTCATTTATATTTCAGTTTAATTAAAATTATATATAAATAATGTGATTGTTCCTTACCTCAGCATTTAATTATTTATCTTCTGACCCAGTAAAATTTACAATTTAGTAAGGACTGTTAGAGCTCTCTAGATAATAGTTCTATGACCTTAAGAGATAAATGCCATTCTGGGGGACTCTACACTAAAATAATCCATCAGAAAACCGAGTCTCAGTAAAAGTACATTTAGTTTCACTGGTGCTTAAGAACTACGACTGAGTGATGCATATATGTTTCGGTTTTTCTTCTAATTTCTATGAACCAAAAACTATTCATTAGCTCTTAAAGCTAACATTTGAATACTGAGAAAAGGCACATCCTTAAAGTTATCGGCCTCAGCCATGACGCACAGCCCCTTAGTTCCACCTCAGGCAATTTCTGAGGGTTGCATCATCTTGAGCTCCTGACTGACATGGAAAATGTGGAAGTTGAAGTCCACACGTCTCAAAATCTCCAGCATTTGCTTCTTATTGGCTCTTTGCAATTTTATCTCAAGGCCAGACAATACAAAGTAGATAATACAAAGCCAGTTTGTAGGCTTTAAGTGTTAGGCTTGAAAGAATGAGTCTATGAATTCAAGTCCTGTCTTATCCATGATAGCAATTGAGTGATCTTGGTTAGTCACTCTATCTCAGCCCAAATTAGGGTTGTTGTTGTGACGAAAATTGGAACAGGAAGATGTACTGTATTTGGATATGTTTTTTGCCTTGAGTTATTTAAACACATAATAAATGAACAAACAAATAAATAAAAGAGTGTCCCTTCTAGCAGGCATGGATTTTAAATCTTAGCAGAAGTAGAACATAGAAATTACTAATGACCACCATCTTTCTCAAATTTAAACAAGTGAAATAGCTTAAATTGTGTACAACATAATACAACTCTCACAATTTTGCATGGTATAAATGGAAGATAAAGGAGAATTTAATATTTGAGCAATTCTAAGTTTCTAAAATGCCTGACTTCATATTTCTTGTAATAGAATCTGTGAGTTTTATAAGCAGAAATCTTCCAGTTCATATTCTCAATGTCTGACTTGGGGGGAAAAAGGCTTTATTGTGTGTGTGTGTGTGTACATTCTCCCTTCACTGACTTGAATATTAATTATGCATACATCAAAATGGATGGGGGTGTGGAGACAGCAAAATTTCAGTGCCTGGAAAGATCACGTTGTGTACAAGATAGTGGAGAAAAAAGTCAATTAAATTAATAGTCCAGATTCATGCTATTCTAGTCTGTGAGAGATTTTTCCAAGAATAACATCAAACATTTAGTATCACTTGTGACAAAAAGCTGAGTTAATATTGAACATAGTAAAATATGTATTTATTAATATTCAATATCTTTCTGTTAATTTGCATCCATATATGAGTGAATTTCAGTGGTGAGTGAATATAAATTATGCTCCTGACTCCAGAATACATACTGGACATTTTCCTAGGACTTATACACAACAAAGGAACAGTTTGTATGAAGAAGTTTGAAAACAAATAATTACAGCTAACAAACAGCTTGAGAACATGAAACATATGACAGCTTGGCAACCACAAATAGTTATCTTACTGTTTTAAGGCAACTTGGTGGGGGATATATACCCAGATACAGTACATGTGTCTAGTAATATTTATCATAAAATAAATTATTAGGATCTGCTACAGGAGTAAGCATACATTTTAAAAAAGATTTCAAGGGTCACATATGCCATGGCAATGATGTGTTGACATCAACAAAAGGAGAGGGTGTCAAACAGTTTGGCTTTGCTTTTGTGCAAAATTTCAGGTCTCCAAAACAGCAAAAATGCAACAGCAGGTATTCTCAACCCTGCTATATGAATTTTCCCCTATTGTTCCTCATACCCAGGATAAAGTGTGAGAAATAAGCATTTGCCAGCTTTGATAGCTTTTTTCTTTAATGTCTATGCAGGGCACCACAGCAGTGTTATGCATGAGCAGTCATAGGTCCCTTTAGTGCAGGTGAGGAACCTGCAGCTGAATTACAATTCCTAGCAGGTTAAGCCAGCAGTGACCTAGCAAAAGAAGAGAAAACAGTTCAGCAGCTTGTTGAAAGCTGTGGGTGACCTGTCCTTTTTGTTGTGAAATTGTGAAAGTCAAATCCAATTCTCCATTTTAGTTTTTGGTGCCTTTCTTTTGCTTTTGGTAAAACCTGTCTGGCTCCATCCATTTTCCAATACAAGATGTATCTGAACTCCATGGTTTATTTGAATGTTTAATTTTGCAGAGATTCCCTGAGATAAAAATTATAAAACTTCTAGAGAGGGTTTTGTTCTGCTCCATTTCCTCCTACCTTGCACACCATTTTCTACCCTCTAATCTATTCTGCTTAGCATACATTTCCTCACATATGGCAATGACCATTCATTTCACAGTCACTTAGATCTTAAATCTTATAGCAATTAGACAAACCTTAGTGCAACCGTATGTTGGGAGATTCCATAGTGCTCTATTCATGTCTGCCACCCTGAGATTCTCCATTACTGAGATATGCTTACAGTGATCAACAATTGCCTAAACCACTGGTAGAGTTAAAGCACAAAAATCTTTTAACTGATGGTTCTGTATATTTTCTTGCATTCCAAGCATCATTTCATATCTACAATAAATTAATAGAATCTTCAGCTGCTTGCCTAAAGTACCTATAGGTACAATGTCTTTAGAATGAATTTGCTATAAATAATAAAGCTGTTTTCGATATTAAAAAGAAAACATTTTAGAATTATCTAAATTAAAGCTATGTAAATAATAAGATTCCAGGTCTATACCCCTATTCTCATGAGGCTAGAATAGAACATTAAAAATGTGATTTTTTTAAATTTACATTGCAGTTTCTGCAAAAAGTTATGAGATTCATTGATAAAAGTCAAATTAATTATCTTCCCAAAGATAGTGAGTTATTGCATCTTTTGCTCATAGCTTGCCGATTATGCTGTTTAGCAAAGAAAGTGCAGTAGCATTTTAATATCACATATTCATGGCATGGAAATGTGTCCTTGAATGTACAGTTAATCCTTTCTTATAGAGTTAATGCTTTGTCTCATATAAATTATGATTGGGGGGAAAATTAGAAAGGGCAGCAAATATTTTGCAAGATGTATTACAAAATGAAAGTAATCTTTTAAAGCTCTATGCGAATTATGGTAATGACAAAAATGTAGTTTTCAAATTAAGAAGACTACAATATATGATCAAATACACAACTATGCAAGAATTGGACTTAGAGCACTGGACCGGTTTTACATAGCTTGGGGGCCACAAGGACATATGTGAGCATGGTCCAGAATTAATTCAGACACTCTATCACACTTTTCTCTCTGTTGTACCTATAAACATGTTTATGGGCATGTCCTTCATACTCATTGTAATTTTTAAAGGTATTACAGTTCCCTGGCCAATAAGCAACCCAAAAATCACTAACAAGGAGCAGAAAAGAGCAGGTGAAGGATTTTAGTGTTCTGCCTAGCAATCATAATGAAGAAGGACAAAGGTAAAGATGTTGCTATTTCCAATAGCTTGCCAAGCAATCTGAACAATGAATGATTAAAGAACTTGATGGGATTTCTGAGAAATCCCTGGATTCCACAAACTTTGCATTCAGAGTCCGCATAGTAGAAGCTCCAACTATCTGTCACAAGGAACAAGGAAATTAGTCGTATACCCATGGAAATAGAAAGAGTATAAACTTGCACAGTGGAGATTCAAATCCAAATCATTATAGATAATAAAGAATGGAATGGAATGAAATGAAATGGAATGGAATGGAATGGAATGGAATAGAATAGAATAGAATAGAATAGAATAGAATAGAATAGAATAGAATAGAATAGAATTCTTTATTGGCCAAGTGTGATTGGACACACAAGGAATTTGTCTTTGGTGCATATGCTTTCAGTGTACATAAAAGAAAAAGATACATTTGTCAACAATCATGAGGTACAACATTTAATGATTGTTATAAAGTACAAATAAGCATAGCTCATTCTAGTGATTAATGATTTAATATTCAAATTATTCCTGTTTCTTCCTAACTTTTTCAGAACATTAACCTGAGCTGACTTACTATAAATACCAGTTCTGATGCATACTCAGTTCTGAAAGGGACTGAAAGGGGGAAAAAGAAGGTTGTAACATATTCTGTACTTTTCCTCACTGTTCTGAATTTAAGAATAACTAGTGGGACACAAGTTTTCTGAAGTGTAATTTTTGATTGATGTAGGCCATATATAAAAACTATATCAGTGTTTCTGGGTCCGTGGACCAGCAGTAGCGGTGGTAGATGAAGGGGATGGTAGATGAAGGTGATGGTAGATGAAGGGGATGGCACACACAAGTGGAACTTCACATGCGTGCCATCACTTGTGCAGCCAAGTTCCCAATGGCCTACGACCTGGTACTGCTGTGACCATGGACTGAGGATTAGGGATTCCTGAGCTATATGGAAACTTCATTTCCAAATATAAGATAGCTCTGGGAAGTGTTCCCTCTATTTTTTTTCTGGTGTGGGCAGAAAAGTATAGTGTCTGAGCGGCAGTCCCTTAGGGACTGGGCAGCATAGAACTCTAAATAAATAAATATATAAATAAATAAATGAAGTGTGGGCACGTGCTATTACGCATGCGCGAGTTCTGACATCCATAATTTGCTCCCCCTCCTTTCTCTCTCTTTCTCTCTTCTCCTTCCCGTCTCATCTCTCTTTCCTTTCTCTCCCTCCCTCTTTCTCTCTATCCTTTCTATCTCTCCCTATTTCTTTCTTTCTCTCCCTCCTTCATTCCCTCTTTCTCTCCCTCCCTTTCTCTTTCCTTTCTCTCCCTCCCTCTTTCTCTCTATTCTTTCTATCACTCACTCTTTCTTTCTCTCCCTCCTTCATTTCCTCTTGGTGCAAATGGGTGTGCCACTTGCCTTTCAGCGTTGACGCCCCTCCCATGGATGGCAAGAAGTTCGGTGGTGGGGCATGCCGCTTGCTATTTGGCATCAGCAGCCCCCCAAGGATGGCAAGAGGCTCAGTGGTGGGGCGTACTGCTTGCCGTTTGGCATCGGCGCAACCCCCCACGGACGGCAAGAGGCTCAGTGGCGGGGCACACCGCTTGCCTTTCGGCATCGGTGCCCCCCCACAGACAGCAAGAGACTCGGTGGCGGGGCGTGCCGCTTGCCTTTCAGCATTGGCGGCCCCCCATGGATGGCAAGAGGCTCAGTGATGGGGCACGCCGCTTACCTTTTGGCATTGGTGCCCCCTCATGGACGGCAAGAGGTTCGGTGGCGGGGTGCGTTGCTTGCCTTTTGGCATTGGCACCCCCCACCACGGACGGCAAGAGGCTCAGTAGCGAGGGCGCCACTATTCGCTTGCCTTTTGGCAGCCCCTGGTGTAGCTCACCTCATCAGCGGTTTCCACAGTGCCGTTGCTGTCATGGCAGCTGCCCTTCGCCGGCCAGCAAAGCCAGCTCCCCAGGAAAGTGGCGTGTTTGAAAAGCGCGCCACTTTCCCGGACAGCTGGCACAGGGCTTGATGTCAGCGGACATTGGCTGCCCTGATAGCAACCTCTGGACAGTCATGCTCGCCTGGTGCCGTGAGGGGGGGGAGGCAGCTGCCCCCCATCAAGAAAGCGGCACAGGAAAGCCCCTGGCTCCAGGGGACAGCCCCAGCACAATGGCGGGGGAAGAGGCCAATGCCTCCTCCGACACTGCGCATGTGGGTATCAGAGCCAGGGCAGCCAAAGTGGGGAGGCGAGGAGAAGGTCCTGTGCGCTGGAATTCAAAATTCCCATGCTGACCGCTAAAAACCAGCATGCTATAGTGCACTGCGTGCCTTAGAGGGAACTATGGCTCTGGGAACAGAAATATAAAATGAATAGTAAGTAAACTACCATGTGATGGTGTTGCTCTGCATTAATTGTAAAAGAGTAATGGATTAAATTGATGACTTCTCTCTTGTGATCAAAGACAAAAATAAAATAATAGAAAGTTGGAGGGAACTTAGTCCACTTTCTTACTAAGAAGAAAAATCCTCTGTACACCATCTCTAAAATTTGACCATTACAGTACTGTTGTTTTGACACTGGAAGCTTTTTTTAAAAAGCATACACTGATTGAAGCTATTCTTTTGTCAAAGTACTCATTCCATAGGATTTCTTCCCAACATTTATCTGAAATCCTCTTTCTTGTTATTCAAAGTGGTAAATTTTTATCCTTTGAAGTAACTGAAAACAAATTTCATCCATCTTCCTTATGATAGTACTTCTGATATTGGAAAGAAAAGCAGAAATAAATCCAATTTTGTGCAGCTGTAATTCCTGAGAAATCAAATATTCTAATAAAGGAAACCAAGACCTTTGTTCTTTTTTGGCTCAACTGGATTCATCTGCTACAACAAGAATAAAGAGAATTGTGACAGAATATAATTGAACAGAAAAGAGGCAAAATTGAAGAACAAGGGGGTGAAAGCTTTACACAGAAATGAAGTGCAGAAATTGTAGAGAGTGAAAATTACTTGAAGATAGTAGCCATTCACAAAATAGCTGTTGTTACACATGGTCTTTTACTACTCTGCAGATTAACACATGTCATGCGATAAAATAAAAAATAAAAAGGGCTGAGCAGCATTTCAGATCTGAAGGCTAAGAGGTGCTTCAGAATGTGCTGTGATGTTCACCTAACACCTGTCTGCTTCTCCTTAAAACAGATGCATCTTTTCTCAGGATGATCTGATTTTCCTTATTTATAGCAAAGCTCCAACGCTTTTACAAAGTAACTGGACAGAGGAAAGTCTAAAGAACAAAAAGAAAAGCAAATAAAGGATGTGTGCAACTTCATAAACAATATGATTTCATTCACAAGAGATGAACAACTTCCAACAATGATGCCCTGAATAAATCATGTGATTTGCACTCACTCTATTTCCTTGTGTTTGATCTTTTCCTTAAAAACTGGCACCCTATTTAGCTTGGCATCCTAGGTAACCACCTGGTTCCCCTTTTATGGGCAGGCTCTGCTGCAGATCTGATGACATTATCTACATTATGAATTATACATGGCAAAACTTACTCAAAAAAACTTCTTCATATTTTTAGAATTTGTAATTCTTGGTTATCATTTCATTCTGCAACACTTGCCAGCAGAAATTAGGTTGCAGCTAGTTCAACCAGAAATTTTTAAAAATTATGTGACTTAGTCTTTCTGAAGTCACAATTCTATATTTTTTTTCAAAGGGCATGTATTCCACTAATTAAGGGTAATGGAAATGACAGCTCTGTAAGAAGGAAATTCAACGTTTTATAGAACATAATTTTTGCAACAATAATAGTAATGGAGAGAGAGAAATGTAATCCTGGAGATGTAAATGTGGATTAAAAATATTGTATGTATTTTTGGATTAAAAATACTGTATGTAGGTAGGTAGGTAGGTAGGTAGGTAGGTAGGTAGGTAGGTATACAGTTGAATAATCCAGATAACCCCAATTGAAATTAGAAAGACTTAATTCTGGACAGAACTATGTAGAATTGCAAGAAGAATTTTATATGGAAGTATTTTAACTTTAAAATTATATTTAGTACTTTTCAATCTGTTCTTTGTTTATATGTTGTCATAAGCTGTCTGGGGTCTAAAGGTGAAAGTACATCAGGTACCAATTGATACCTCTCTCTTTGACCTTTGATGCTTGAATGCCTGAACAAAGTGTCTCCAAACAATCATTCAGGCAAACCTCTTTGCTGATGACCATGCAGTCTTCACACAGAAAGACAATGATTTACAATTGATGTTGAACAAATTCTCAAAGGCTACTATGTTCTTTGGCCTCACTATCATCCTGAACAAGACGGAAGCACTTTTCCAGCCCTTACAAAATCAATCCCATTGAACTAAAATCACTATTGACATCACCCAGTTGACAAATATAAAGAGCCTTAATACTTTGGGAGCATCATCTCAAGCAACAGGACTTTGGAGAAAAATTTACTCCATGATCAACAAGGCGAGCTAGTCTCTGAGGTGATCAATACAGCATTCAATACATCTGGGCGAGATCATCCAGGGGCATGGGGTGAGGTATCATCAGTATACTGATGATACCCAGCTGTATATCTCCACCCCATGTCCAGTCAATGAAGCAGTGGAAGTGATGTGCCAGTGCCTGGAGGCTGTTGGGGTCTTGATGGGTTTCAACAGGCTCAAACTCAACCCTCACAAGACAGAGTGGGTTTTACCTCCTAAGGACAATTTCATCTTTCCATCCATTACCCTGGGGGGGGGGGAAATCACTGATCCCCTCGGAGAGGGTCTGCAACTTTGGCATCCTCCTCAATACACAGCTAACATTAGACAACCACCTTTCTGCTGTGGTGAGGGGGGCGTTTGCCCAGGTTCGCCTGGTGTACTAGTTGTGGCCCTACCTGGACCAGGAGTCACTGCTCACAGTCACTCATGCCCTCATCACCTTAAGGTTCGACTACTATAACGCTCTCTACACCTTTCAAGAGTGTTTGGAAACTTCAGATCGTGATGCGAAAGCAGTCATGGGCTTTCCCAGATATGCCCATGTCACATCAACACTCCACAGTCTGCATTGGTTGCAGATCAGTTTCCAGTCACAATTCAAAGTGTTGGTTATGACCTATAAAGCCCTTCATGGCATTGCACCAGAATACCTTCAGAACCGCCTTCTGTCGCATGAATCCCAGCGACTGTGTGGTCCCACAGAGTTGGCCTTCTCCGGGTCCCGTCGACAAAACAATTTATTTTTTGTTTGTTTGTTTGTTTGTTTGCCTGCTTATTTATTTATTTATTCAATTTTTATGCCGCCCTTCTCCTTAGACTCAGGGCGGCTTACAACATTTTAGTAATAGCACTTTTTAACAGAGCTAGGCTATTGCCTCCACAATCCGGGTCCTCATTTTACCCACCTCGGAAGGATGGAAGGCTGAGTTAACCTTGAGCCCGTGATGAGATTTGAACCGCTGACCTTCAGATCTATAGTCAGCTTCAGTGGCCTGCAGTACAGCACTCTACCTGCTGCGCCACCCTGGCTCATTATTTATTTATTTGTTTGTTTGTTTATCTATTTATCTATTTATCTATTTATCTATCTATCTATCTACCTATCTATCTATCTATCTATCTATCTATCTATTTATTTATTTATTTGTATGCCGCCCCTCTCCGAGGACAGCAAAACAATGCCATCTGGCGGGACCCAGGGGAAGAGCATTCTCTGCAGTGGCCCCGACCCTCTGGAATCTGACTCCCCCCAGAGATTAGGACTGCCCCCACCCTCCTTGCCTTTTGCAAACTCCTAAAAACCCACCTTTGCCGCCAGGCATGGGGAAATTGATTCCCCTCGGCCGTTCTATTTTATGTATGGTTTGTTTGGGTTGTATGAGTGTTTCTTAATCAAGAGTTTTTAACTATTTTGCTGTTTTAATCATTGGATTTGTATTTTGTATTCTTGTTGTGAGCCGCTCCGAGTCTTTGGATAGGGGCGGCATACAAATCTAATAAAAAAATAAAAAAATAAAAAAATAAACAAACAAACAAACAAATAAATAAATTCCTATCACCACAAAGATGAAAAGCTACGCAGTTGTAGTTATCTCTTCTACCTTACATGGATGTAAGTCCATGTAAGTTGATGTGTACCAATGACACATCAAATAATTGGAAAACCTACTGTTCCATCCTTGCCATCTGTTGGCAAGACTGTATCCCCAACCTGGAAGAATTGGATTGTGTTAAGTCCATCAAGTTTTAGTCCCTGATTATCAGAGCCCAAATGCAGTGGGTGGGATGCATCATCAGAATGGATAACCACTGTATGCCTCACCAGTAGCTTTATGGTATACTGAGACAAAATAAATACCTTGAGGTCATTCATGTAAGTGCTACAAAGACATCATGAAGGAAACCACACACTACTATGACATCCATCCCAGGAAACTAGAAGCTATGACAACTGACAAAAGCAACTGATGAGGCTTGAGCTGTCGAGTATCCATCAGTTTTGCGTAGCACCTAAAAACTGATGGATAACCATGAGCAGTGTCACAAGAACTGAAACCTACAATTATCATAACAATGTGCTTCAAGTTCCCGCATTATGCTAACTCAACACTTCCATATTGGGATTCTGTGTCCACAGATGAGCTGCACAACAGTGTGTTTTATTCAAACCTGAAAGTTTACACATGTTCATCAGCGGTGGATTGCTCCTGGTTCAAACTGCCAGATGTTTGTGTTATCTCTGTGCCATGCCATGCCCTGGGTCATCGCAGAGCTGGGGATGGCCTGGCATGGCTGCTATCAGAAATATTCTCATCATCTGTCAGATAAAGTTGCTTGACTTCACCAGAAATGAGATTTTGGCTGGGCAGACTCTGTGAAAGTGAAGGACACATGTCTGAGATTTGTTATCTCGTATGACTGAACCGGAGGACAGGATACTTGGTGATGTAAGCTCAACCATTTGTGTTCTAGATTCATGTTCTTTCTGTTTGGTTAATCTCTCTCCTAGAAGAGGACATTTATTTATTTATTTATTTATTTATTCATTCATTCATTCATTCATTCATTCATTCATTCATTCATTTAATCCTGAAGGACTCAGGGCAGCTTACAACAATATAAAATACAAAAAAAATTAAAAAGAAGTCAAATATACAATCTAGCAATAAAATCCAGATTAAAACTCATAATAAATTAAATAATCAGCATACTTATGTAGCATTCATACAATTTGGCCATGATGATGATTATGATGATGATGATGATGATGATTATTATTATTATTATTATTATTATTATTATTATTATTATTATTTATTAGATTTGTATGCCGCCCCTCTTTGGCATCATCATCAATCAATGATAGTTGTTAATTCATGGACCCCAGGCCTGCCAGCAAAGTCAGGTCTTCATGGTCTTATGAAAAGCCATTAGGGTGGATGCAGTATGGCCCTCAGGGGGGAGTTGATTCCATAGAGCCGGGGCAGCAACAGAGAAGGCCCTCCCCCATGGCCCCGCCGACCTGCATTTCTTAGTCGACAGGACTGGAGGAGGCCAATTCTGTGTACTCTTATAGATCTCTTGGAGGTATGCAGCAGGAGATGGTCCCGTAAATGTGGTTGTGTAGAGGGTTAATATTCATTTTTTCTATTTTTGCTATACAATTCTTTTTTCTCTTTCATTGTATTTTTTTAAAATTTTCTGATACTTTTTCTTCTTTCCTCTGTTCCCCTGTACATCTATGGTAAAAGTAGGAAAAACTATTTGATTAGTTTTACACTGGAATTTTAAGCAGGCCAATTCATAAGACAGGGTTTACTCCTAAGTCACTCCATACAGAATTGTAGTCATGGGCAGCAGTTCTCAATACTACCAAGGACAGAGAACCCCAACTGCCAGGCCAGGGTCCATTACGGGCCGTGACCTGTTTGGAATTGGGGCATGCGAGTGTCGGGCCAGAGAATGCATGCATGTGCAACTCAACTTGCATGAGCAGCAGACCAAAGGGCATTTGCACATGTGCACACTGTCCCATTGCTCACGCAAGTCAAGCTGCACCCATGTGTGCATTGGCCTGCCACTCGTTACAAATTTCCTCCCCTCCCCCCCCCAGTCTGCAAACGTTGAGCTAGAGATCAGTTTTCTCTAATCTGATGATTTTCAGATGTGGTATACCTATAACAGTGATGGCGAACCTATGGCATGGGTGTCACAGATGGCATGTGGACCTATATCTGCTGGCACGTGAGCTATTGCCCTAGCTCAGCTCCAACGTGCATGAGTGTGCCAGCCAGATGATTTTTGGCCCACACAGAGGCTCTGGGAGGGCTTTTTTGGCTTCCAGAGAGCCTCCAGAGGGGGGGTGTAGGGGAGGGCATTTTTACCCTCCCCCGGCTCCAAGGAAGCCTTCGAAGCCTGGGGAGGGCAAAACACAAGCCTACTGGGCCCACCAGAAGTTGGGAAACAGTCCGTTTCCAGCCTCCAGAGGGCTTCAGCGGGGGGGAGCTGTTTTTGCCCTCCCCAGACATTGAATTATGGGTGTGGGTACTTGCGCATGTGCGATAGTGAGAGAAAAATGGTTCGCCATTACTGGCCTATATCTTCCATTATCCATGTCCACTATAGTTATTCTGAACAGACAAAAATAAGGTCAATTGTAAAGTTGTAACTCTTACGTTCATTGATTTACTCCATGAGCTATGAATACAAATATGTAGCACTGGACTGTACAGGGCCTTTCGCAAAGGATCTCCATAATTTCTGCATTGCTATTCATACAACTACAGTAAGTTCTATTTAATATAATTTAAGAGTTAAAACCTTTTTTTAAAAAAAAATCCTTGCATAAATTATTTACTGTGCTCATTTTGGAAACTAGTGGTAATTACGGTGACTAGTTAATTATAACTTCATCCGAACTTGACAACAATGCTAATAATGCAGTTGAAAAAATGTGTGTGGTTGATCTTAATTGGAGGAGATGACATTATTTACCAGAATAAGTGATGGTACATAATCTCACATTCCTAATTATCACTGACAAACCAACATAAAAAGAAGTGGAATCTTCATTCTTTCAGCTGAAGCCTCCAAATATTATTTATTCACTGCATGTTTGAACTATTCAGAATTTGTATTAGGTTTATAACAGGCAGGTCAACATTTTGGTTTTTTAAGCAAACATTTCTTATCCTATCTAATCTTAATTTAACTTATTAAATTCCATTATGTGATAACCTAGAAAATACACAGATTTTTTTTACCAAGCTTATCAAATCCTCTATTCCAGAGGTTAAGACTAATTTGAGTATAATATAGAACTCTATCAAACTGGTGCCCTCTAGGAATATCTGATTAATAAGATCATACAGGTTGTAATGCAAAATGATACTAGATGGTACTATCTTGAAAATAACTGGACTCAAGCATGAATTTAGATGAACATTACACTCTATCTTGGAACAGTTCTATTTTTTTATTTCTAAAATACATCTCTTAAAAATTATCATGTTTTTGACATCATGTTGCATGAAAAAAGAAATTCACATTTGTTATACCACTCACTTTATTTTTATTTATAATTCTTATTTCTGGTTCACTAGCTTCTGTTGTCCCCCACAATAATTGAAGAAACCAATTATTGATGAGGGCTTTTAAAGTCTTCCCCCCCATTTATTACTAAAAATAGTATTATTTTGTAGGATCAGAGTTAATATATAAAATTGCAGCACTGGGATATAAAGTGTGGATAAACAAAGCATTATAGAAGATTTTTAAAGGACGATGTTTCCCTTTAATCAAATCCTTTCATTCACAAGTTTATTGCTTTGTGATTAGCTTGGAGGGTGGAGTGATAAATAGTCTTTTAATTGTTGATTAAATAGCCTTTATTAATTGACCCAATTCCAGCTCCTAATGGTGGAGAGAATGGTGCTTTAATGATAATGATGCTTTTCCTCATTATTTTTTAAATAGAAAATCAGTGTTACGGGAATGTTTAAAAAGGAAATAAAATAAAAATTTAAAAATTTTAGAACAGGAAAAATATAATCATATCTTGACTAAAAAGAGATATAGGACTATTTAAAAAGTTGATTTAAGGAACTAGAATAACTTCATAAGTTATTTATGCCAGTAATTACCCATCAATATTAATGAGGAAGATATTAGGACTGGATTTATTTGTGTAAATAAAAAAACTTGATCAGAAATAAAGACTCCGGTAAATTATATGCCACTACATATGTTTCTGCAACTTCCTTTTCTTATGGGATATGATGTGAGACATTATCTCTTAACAACTCTGGTGTAAAGCAACAGTTATAAGTCTTAGCCTAGAACAACGTTTTTTAAAAAATAGCTTGACTAAACTGTTAAATAATTGTTTTTTATAATTTCCTTTTTAAATTATAATTATAATTTTCATAATTGTTTTTTTTTAATAATAATTTTCAGCTCTTTTCTTCCCAATTGCCAAAGCATTGCTGCACTGTTCAAAGCATTTTATGCTGCATTAATAGAACAATCTATTAGTATAATTTTGGAATTTATCCAAACTGTTTAGAGTCAGCATGATACATCTGTCCACTTGGGGTGGCTAATACCTTAATGTTTGTGCTGATATTTCAGCTAGATAGAACACATTTCCCACACACACCTTCATCTCAATGTGAACATAACCGACCACAATGTGTGGTGCATAGAAGCTGTTTCTGTTCTGGATTTCAGCTGATATGAAGATATTCATTTCCCTTAAAAACGTGGTTTTGTCAGTGAGCTTCAGGACCCATTAGGAGAGCTGATCAAGTGGCTTTTTAGATTCTGATGTCACTGCCACAGAGTGGGGTGGAAGGTTAAATTGTGAATTTTTAATGTTGTATGCCACCCAGAGTCACTCTGTGTAACTTGGGTGGCTGTATATATTTGTTTAATAAATGAATAAAATAACTTGCACAGTCTCAAATGCTGGGATTTCTATATTCATCACCATAATAACACAAAGGTGATTTTTTTTCAGAAGACAACTAGACTTTCTTGTTTTTATTTATTTATTTTTATTTTTTAATTTTATTTTATTTGTCAACTCATGTACAAGATAACAGGTATGGTATAAACATAAACAAAAGCAAAGTAAGTATAGGCAAATTTGGACAATTTGGAAAGTAACGGTAGGCACGATGGTGCGCTTATGCATGCCCCTTGGAGACATCTTAGGACTGGAGTGAGGTTGACTGTAGACAATCTAAGGTTAAAATTTTGAGGGTTTGAGGAAGAAACCACAGAGACAGGTAATGCATTTCAGGCATTGATCACTCTGTCGCTAAAATCGTATTTTCTGCAATCGAGTTTCGAGTGGTTTACAATGAGTTTGAATCTGTTGTATGCACGTGTGTCACTGTGGTTGAAGCTGAAGTATTCATTGACATGTAGGACATTGTGGTAGATGATTTTATGAACTACATTTAGATCAGATCGAAGGCGATGTAGCTCTGAGTTATCTAAACCCAAAATTTCAAGTCTGGTGGAATAAGATATTCTTTTGCGAACAGAAGAGTGGAAGGGGGGGGGAAGTCTTTGAAGATGTTTAGCCTCTCACCCAAGAAGCTTCTCCAGCTTTGACAAGACAGTGGGGATGGAAGGAGTTATATTCCTTGCAGACAGCTGGTCATTTGCACCCTTTGAAAGCAGGGGTATTAAATTCATAGCTCATGGGCCGGATATAGCCTGAGGATGCTTAGCTCTGAAGACAGCAAAGTACTGGCCTATGATGCTTCTGCCAGTGAAAATGGAGCCAGATCTCATTTTTGACTGTGCCAACCTCATGCAGCCCTCTGCCAATGAAAATGGAGGACAGGGGGCTGGATGAGGGGAGCACATGCGGTCCTCTCAGGCCATGTTTGCAATGGCAGGGAGTTTTGCATTTGTGCATGCAAGAAGGGACAGGAAAGGAGAATGGGAAAGAGGAAATAAAAAGAAGGGAAGATATGAAGAGAGCCAAGGAGGAAATATAAGGAAAGAGGGGAAGAAAGAAGAAAGGGAAAGGAAGAAGAAAGGAAAAAGAAGAAAAGGAAGGAAGGAAGGAAGGAAGGAAGGAAGGAAGGAAGGAAGGAAGGAAGGGGATTTTAATGAGATTGAGAGAGGGTCTGAGGGAAGTCCTGCCTTAACATTTGGCCACCACAGGTGCCCCCTGACACTTTATTCTTTTTTTTTTATTCGATTTTTTATGCCACCCTTTTCCTTAGACTCATGGCGGCTTACAACATGTTAGCAATAGCACTTTTTAACAGAGCCAGCATATTGCCCCCACAATCCTCATTCCTAATTTTACCCCACCTTGGAAGAATGTAAGGCTGAGTCAACCTTGAGCCGGTGTTGAGATTTGATCTAGAAGTCAGCTTTAGTGGCCTACAGTACTGCACTCTGCCACCTCGGCTCATGGCATGACACAAATAATTTTGAGTTGGCCACACCCACCCTGGCCATGCCCATCCAGCCACACTCACCCCAGCAGCCCTCAATGAAATTGAGACTGACACCCGTTTTAGTGGGTAGTCCACATTTTTTTCCTCTGGAAACCCGTTACTACTACCACAACATCCAAAGAGTGTTCATCCCAAATTGTATAGATAAAGGTTTGTAGAGTCTTCAAAGAAAAAATAGGAAAGTCCAGCTACCTCCTGAAGAAGCACCTTTGGGACAAACATGACCTAGATGACTGAGAATCTCTACAGAGACCATAAGTAATGTGAATCTTACCTAACAGGGGTTTGTATTTGGAATTTAAAAATTCTTAAGTATCTAACTGTAGTCCTTTGGAATTAAACTGTTGTTATAAATTGAATATTTATATTCAGATATGACAATAAATTGATTTTTCATTATACAGTGGTACCTCGAGATACGAGTTTAATTCGTTCCGGACCTGCGCTCTTAAGTCGAGCAGCTCTTATCTCGAACGACTTTTCCCCATAGGAATTAATGTAAATAATTTTAATTGGTTCCAGCCCTCAAAAAACTCACAAAGTTAGTCTAAATTATGCAAAAAGACATTGCAAGAATAAATGTAACTTTACTTATTAATAAGATGATAAGCTGAGAGCTTTCCTTCCCTTCCTCTTTTTACCCAAAACAATCAACATGGCAAACTTTTATTTTTATTCATTAAACTGTAGTTATGTATTCAACTTCACTGCCACCCAATCCTGTAGAGGGAGGAAAGAAGGGAGGAAGGAAAAGGAAAGCAAGAAATGGAGGGAGGAAAGGAAGGAAGGAAAGAAAGAAAGGAAGGAAGAAAGAAAGAAAGGAAGAAAGAAAGAAAGGGTGAAGGGACAGGAACAGAGGAAGGAAGCAAGGAAACTTATGAAAGGGGAGAGTAACTTCACTGCCACCCAATCCTGTAGAGGGAGGAAAGAAGGGAGGAAGGAAAAGGAAAGCAAGAAATAGAGGAAGGGAAGGTAAAAGAGAGAAAGAAAAAGAGCAAGAAAGAAAGCAAGCAAGAGAGAAAGAAAGAAAATGAAAGAGAAATAAAAATAGAGAGGGAGAATGAAAGAAATGGAAGGAGGGAAGGAAGGAGAGAAAGAAAGAGAAAGAAAGAAAGCAAGAGAAAGAAAGAAAGAAAGAAAGAGAAAGAAAGAAAGAAAGAAAGAGAAAGAAAAAAGAATGAAAGAGCAAGACAGCAAGAGAGAAAAAGAAAGAGAGAGAGAGAGAAAGAAAGAAAGAAAGAAAGAAAGGCAACTTCAAAGAAAGGCTCACTGAGCATCTCTCACTCTCTCTCTCTTTCTATCCCTCTCTCTTTCTCTCCCCCCTCTCCCCCCCCTTTCCCTCTCTCTTTCTCTCTCTCCCTCTCTCTTTCTCTCCCCCCTCTCCCCCCTTTCCCTCTCCCCCCCCAGGCCGGCAGCGATGTTTTAAAACAGCCGCGCTGTTTGCGAGCTAACTCCTGAGGTGCGGAAGTTCGCCTTTGGCATTTGGGCCACTCGGAATGTGAAATTCAAAACAGCGTTCGGATCCCCCCACCCCCAGCAGAAGCCAAGGACCCCCAGAGTGGGGCGGCAGGGGAGGCGACCGCCTCTCCAGTCACCAAGTGCCGGGATACGAGCTGAGAAGAGCCGGGCTGGCTTACTTTCCTTCCTTCCCGCGCTGATGCAGAGCCACTCGAACAAAGCGTCACGCCCCCCTGACGCTTTTGGCGGCAAAAGAGCCCAGCGTCGCTTCGGAAGCCGCCGAAAGCATCAGAGGGGCGCAACGCTTTGTTCGAGTGGCTCTGCATCAGCGCGGGAAGGAAGGAAAGTAAGCCAGCCCGGCTCTTCTCGGCTCGTATCGCGGAGAGGGGCGGCATACAAATCCAAGTAATAAATAAAATAAAATAAAAAACATGTCTCTCCTCTCCCAGCTCTTATCTCGAGTAGCTCTTAAGTCGAGCAGCTCTTATGTCGGGGTTCCACTGTATCATAGTAGCAGAAGCATACATACTTACTGGAAGTAACCTTTATACAAAAGAATGAACTTTGTTTCTGAACAGACATCTGCAATTATGCTGTTTAGTTCAAAATTGTCTTTTTTACACATATACAAAGATTTATAGAATTTGCTCTGGTAAGAAAGGTGTAGAACAATAGAGCAACATTTGCAAACTAAAAGATGCAGCCCATCTTTTTCTCTGCTAATTTTATATTTTTTATTTAATAGTTATGCCTCAGAAAAGTTGAACATTTGCCATGTCAATATCAAATATTTTTGAACGTTGGTGATTTTTTAATTCAATATATTTTATTATTCACAAGAAAAAGACATTTGTGAAGTAGCTGCATAATTTTTAGAATAATCAAACTGGCCATCATTTTACATTTTATAAAAAGTATTTCCTTTTTTATTAATGCTGAAAAGTCATAGCAACATAGTGGTTAGAATACGGTACTGTAGGATACTTCTGCTGACTGACTGCTGACTGCAATTTGGTTGATTGAATCCCACCAGGCTCAAGGTTGACTCAGCCTTTCATCCTTCCAAGGTGGATAAAATTAGGACCCAGATTTCTGGGGGCAATATGCTGACTCTGTAAACTGCTTAGAGAAGGATGTAAAAGCACTGTGAAGTAGTATAAGTACTATTGCTAATACATGAAGAATCCAAGTTGATTACTTTATTGCAATTCTTCTTATAATATAGGAATCTCCTCAGAGAGACTTCATTTTTATAATATAAGTTATGAAATATTTTATAAGATATAATATAAAAATGTGTGTGTGCAGTACACTAATTTGTTGGGCTTTATTACTCTGACCCAAACTGATTTCTTGATGTATCGAGACTTACAGATTTGTCGCAGGGAAATGTAGCTTTTTAGAATTCTGCTCTAATTTTCTGACCTTGAAATGCTTAAAAACACATTTACACACATGCACATACATGCACACAAGTCATAGATTAAAATAAGATCAATGATATGAAGACGCAATCCAGTTCCAATTATATTTTCAGGAGGGCATTGCATTTCATTATCTTGCTGCCAATTATTCTTCTCTACTTGTTTAACGTTGACATGAATGTAGAGTGCATGCTCATAATTTATACACAAGTGTGCTCCTTGACTAATGGGTTAAATTAAAGATGCCGGTGATCAGCTTCAACACATTTTGAATTAATTCCATAAGAGTACCTATATTTTAGTAGGTGATGGCAAAAAGATACTGTAATTTTAGCATTGATTTTACAGGTTAAGTTTGTATCATAATATATTGACATTGTACTTTATTCAAGACTTGCTTTGGGGTGTTACCATATACAGCACTGAATAACAGGCTAATAAAAAATGGTTCAAAAGAATTGCTTTCCAACCTTCCACTGACTTGGGTTTTCCATTATATTTTCCTAAGGCTGACACCTGAATTAAAGCTTAATCAACACAGTTTAATGAATTCTCTAAAGGACCATACATAACACAAATATAAGCCTTCTAATACCACGTAGATGCTGCAGTCTATTTATATATATTAAAAGAATGAGCATTTGTAATAAATTCATACAACCATCTTAAGAGAATAGGATATAACATTTTGGTAATATTGATTCCAATTAAAAGCATTTTTTCTCTTCCATTCCATATATGCATGGCATCAGGCCAGATTACTTGTGGGACTGCCTTCTGCTGTATGAGTCCCAGCGATCGGTTAGGTTCCACAGAGTCGGCCTTCTCCAGGTCCCGTCAACTAGACAATGTGGCTTGGCAGGGCTTAGGGGAAGAGCCTTCTATGGGGGGGGCCTGGCCCTTCCGAACCAGCTACCCCCAGAGATTCATACTGCCCCCACACTCCTCTCCTTCAGTAAGAATCTTAAGACTCATTTATGCCGCCAGGTTTGGGGCAATTAGATCTTAGCTCCCTGGCTGACAAATCTTATATATGATTGTTGTCTGAGTGGGTATGGTTGATTTTTAAACAGTGGGTATTTTAGACCAGTTAGTTAGTTTTAATATACGGTAATTGGATTTAAGCTACCGTATTCTGTTGTTTCTTTTTATATATTGTAAGCCACCCTGAGTCTTCGCAGAGGGGCGGCATAAAAATCCAGTTAATAAATAATAAATTAATTAATTAATATTCAATTTTCAGAGGCATCCTGGAGAAGTCCCTGCAGTTTTCTTTTCAGAAGTGGTTTGCCACTGCCTCTTTCCTAGGGCTGAGAGAAAATGACTGGCCCAAGAGCACCTAGCTGGCTTTGTGCCTAAAGTGACTGTAGAACTCACAGTTTCTTGGTTTGTACCTGATGCCTTAGTCTACATTCAAATTGGCTCTCAGTAAAGAGCATATTCACCATTAAAATAATCTATCTTTATTTGGACAATATCATTGATTTCCACACTGCTTCACAGATATTTAGGGTTTGTTTCAAAGTCTACGGAGAGGGGCAGCATACAAATTTAATAAATAAATAAATAAATAAAATAAATAAATATATGCACACACATGCACACTAGAAACCCATTGCACAAAATCACAAACTCTCAGTTATATTAATGATAATGATAATGGTAATGGTAATGGTAATGGTGATGGTGATGGTAATAGTAATAGTAATAGTAATAGTAGTAATAATAATAATAATAATAATAATAATAATAATAATAATTTATTAGATTTGTATGCCGCCCCTCTCTGAGGACTCGGAGCGGCTCACAACAATAAAACATCCTATACAAATCCAATGTTAAAACAGTCTTTAAAACAGTCATACAGCCCAAACACACCATCCATAAAATCAAAAGCAGCTAAGGATATATCAGTTATATAAGGATATATATGCCTGGCGACATAGATGAGTTTTCAAAAGTTTGCGAAAGGCAAGGAGGGTGGGGGCAGTCCTAATCTCTGGGGGGAGCTCATTCCAGAGGGCCGGGGCCACCACAGAGAAGGCTCTTCCTCTGGGTCCCACCAGAGGGCATTGTTTCATCGACGGGACCTGGAGAAGGCCAACTCTGTGGGACCTAATCAGTCGCTGGGATTCGTGCGGCAGCAGGCAGTCCCGGAGGTATTCTGGTCCGATGCCATGTAGGGCTTTATAGGTCATAACCAACACTTTGAATTGTGACCGGAAACTGATCAGCAGCCAGTGCAGGCTGTGGAGTGATGACAAAACATGGGCATATTTGGGAATGCCCATGATAGCTCTCACAGCCGCATTCTGCACTATCTGAAGTTTCCGAGTACTTTTCAAAGGTAGCTCCATGAAGAGAGTGTTGCAGTAGTTGAACCTCGAGGTGATGAGGGCATGAGCGACTGTGAGCAATGACTCCCAGTCCAAATAGGGCCGCAACTGGTGCACCAGGCGAACCTGGGCAAATAACATACAGCTTAGAAAATTGTCAGGCAGAAAGGCAGAATAAAGGCTAAATAATAAAAAAAACTGGAGGAAAAATTGAGGCACTTTTTCCAGAGGAAGAAAGATAACTGATAACTACTCAGTAACCTTATATATAAAAAACATTATTTATCTTTCTCTCTAGTAATTTTCAAGACATATGGTTTATAATACTATAAAATTTTATACAATAAAATCTTTCATTAAGTATAATAATTAAGAAGAATGCTTAATAGTTAAATAAAGTATGCTAGCTCTATTAAAATATACTAAACTCTGGTTTTGCTTGTATCCCTTTTTTAAAAAAATACAATAAATTTGACTGTATAACAAGACTTCCATAGTGAAACTGTGGAACCAGTTAAATTTATCTTAATGGTTTAAAACATTAACAAACAAGGAAGCCAATGTAACAGTCTATTGTGCCATAAATCAGACTGAAATGATATATGAACTAGCCAGAATATTTGAGACTGACTAGTTTATTAATTTCATCTTCAAATTAATGCCAGTATGTCGTTGTGGTAAAGTATTTGCTTTGTTAAAATTGTGTTTCATCTTTTACATGTACTTAATCTGTTCTCCTTTTTAATCACATTTCAGATGATGTAAATCAAGAATCTAATTTTGTTGAAAACTCAGTGACAATTAATTCATTTGCAAAATATTTTAATTATTTCTAACTGAAATGAGAAAGATATAAAGGGAACATATTCAGAACACAGTTTTCAGAAACTGTAAATCCAAAATTCTAATGTTCCTTTCGTAAACAAAAAACAAAAGCAAACTTGACTGCATCTTGAAATACAATGCTTCCCATTTTTTATAGATGAAAACGTAAATGGTAAGGTATTTATTTGCAGCAGGACCTTGAAACAAGAGCATGGAGCACTGATTGCCACTTTATAATGTTCTAGGGGACACAGTAGCACAGAGGCTTAATGACACTGGAGGGGCTGAGCAATTGTCAGCACTCTGGTGATTCGAGTCCAGTTCTATGGGACAGGGTGAACTTCTGTGTCTTGTCCCCAACTGCTGCCCACTTAGCAGTTTGAAAGCATTGTTTGCGAGTAGATAGATAGGTTTCACCATTTTTGGTAGTAGGAAACTACCTAACTAAAAGTGTATTCTGCACGGGGAGCTGGAACCAGCGTTGGATATTTATCAGAAAGCAATTGTTGTTGTTGTTGTTGTTGTTGTTGTTGTTGTTGTTGTTGTTGTGATGATGATGATGATGATGATGTCAATTTTGAGCGGACATTTGAAAACCATCGGAATTGACAAAATCTCCATCTGTTAATTACTACTCCTCCCACCCAAATTCTGAGCTTTTATTTCTTTCCTAATGGGTTTGCAGAAATTATTTGCTTTTACATTGATTCCTATGGGAAAAATTGCTTCTACTTACAAACTTTTCTACTTAAGAACCTGGTCACGTAACAAATTAAGTTCTTAAGTAGAGGCACCACTGTAATGTATGGGGATAAGTCCTTAAGTTCCATCCAGTATTATGGTGGGAAACAATAACCATATACATATACCCATTTTTCAGGGTTTCAAGCTATTGAAAACCAAAGGGAAATGTGACAACTTTCTATTTTTTCTCCAGTATATTTTAGCAACAAGCAATAACACTAATTATTCAAATAAGATAGAAACAGTTGTATGCCTTTTTCCTTTCTGGAATATTTAGTTGGAGTCTGTTGTCCTGTCCAGGCACAAACACCACATATTTCTCCTAAGCTATTGATTGGACTTCGCTAATGGCCTTACTTATGGCTATTGGAAAAGTAATCACTCTGTTGAATGCAATACAAGTATGTAAAATGGTAGTGACAACAAAATATATGGAGATAAATTCTGTTTTTATTTTTATTATCATGTGTTATTATTCAATTAATCATTTGTAGATAGCCCATAAGGGGACATGTATATCTTATTTTTCCTAGGCCACTAACTGATGTCAGCTGCAATGCAATGTTCAGTTGACAATTTGGCAACTCAATCAATATTTAAGTAATTTATGATCAGCTTCAAATAATCATATCCTATTGATTGACATGCCAAATGCTTGGCAGCCTAAGAAATTATGGATCATGCAAATTGCTGCCTTCCCACAAGTTCAATTAACCATCTTTATGTTGATGTAATTAAAACAGCAGTGGCATCTGAAATTTATCAAACATGATAGGCCAAGTAAGATAGCTTTCTGGAGTAGTAAAAATAACTTTATGCTACAAATTGTAAGCATTTATTTTCAAAACATTATTGAATTTGGGTAAGAAGAAATACATTTGATCATTCTCTTTTCTTATTTCCCATAAGAGATTACAATGTTTAATTAATTCATTTTGACTGTCATATGCAATCATTTCAAGCATTACCAGTAATGGTTTGTTTTAAGAGAGTACAAACTCCCAAGATATGCTTTTGTGAGAAGTCAAGTCACTTCATTTGGTGTTGCCAAACTTTTATGCCCAGCAACCTTTGGAGAATATTTGGTAAAAGCTAATTTTTCCTTCCAAATGAGAAGGAAGGACTCACTGAAGAAGAGCCTAATGCTGGGAATGATTGAGGGCAAAAGAAGAAGGGGATAACAGAGGTTGAATGGAGTCACTGAAGTAGTTGGTGTGAGTTTAAATGGACTCTGGGGCATGGTAGAGGACAGGAAGGCCTGGAGGAACGTTGCCCATAGGGTTGCAATGGATTGGACATAACTGCACGACAAACAACAACAACCTTTTTTTTTCTCTGCATTGGACTTGCTGGCATTGAGGAGATTTTCAAATATATGGTCAGGGTGTTACATACAGTTCTCAGAATCATTTTCTGTAACCTACAGAATTACTTTATAGTTTCTGAAGATGTTGCCCACCAGGATATTTGTATGTTGGTCTAACACTCTACATGAAGCAAGCCATGAAGAGAAGTGGTCTGGTCCCATCGGTTCTGCCAAGAGTAGGACTTGATTAGCTGACTAGACTTGTTCTGCTGGTGTGTTTCAACTGCCTGTAATTACAGGGTAATTAGTCTAGGAAGACACTCACCACACAATAAAAGGAAAACCCAAAAGTTTTTATAAACAGAAAAACAGAAACAGCTCCCTTTTTAAATGTCAAAGGGATTTTCTGGTACACACAATGAACAGGTTAAATGCAATCCAATTGCTCACCCAATAACTGGGAAATTGAGTCCAATTCTAAAGTCCAGAGAGTCCACACACACAATCCTGAACAGCAAAAACCACGATCTTGACGAAACAATGAATCAGATAAACTGTCATGAGGCTAAAACACCAGGCTGCACTTTTATCTGTAGCACTAATTACAGCAGCCCCACCCACCCACAGGTGGCCTTATTTTCTCTTGTAATAATCCTTCAGTTGTTGTCTCCTATACATCACTCTACACATGCGTGGATGTGTCATTAATTCTTGTTCAGAATCCAAGGATGATACAGATGATTGATCTCCTCCTGGGCTGTCTGTCAAACTCCCCTCTTTCCTGTTACTCACGCTTCCTTGGTCAGAGGAGGCTTCGTCGGCAGATTTCATTGGGAGCAAAACAGGCCTGTGGCATGTGGATGTTTCCCCCCACATCCACCTGCACATTCCTTGGGGCAGGAGCTGGGGCAGAGCTAACCACAACAAGACTATTGTCCTAAAACCTTCAATGCTAAGAACTGCTGCTGTCTAAACATTCTGCCTGACCTCATATTTCATGTCAGGCAGTGCTTCTGAGATGGCATTAGGGTCTTTGGACAAGGAAGACAGTCCAGATGGCTCAAGAATAGTAGGATGCCCTAAAGAGGAAAGAAGAAGACAGAGGGACTGAGGAGAAGGGCCAGGAATATCTCTGTGCTGTTTAAGCAGTGGGAAAGGCAAAGCAAAGAAGCCTGTTATTTTAACCACTATATCTGGCTTCTTTTCTCTCTACCAGGGCTATGCAAAGTGGTTAAAAGTGAAAAAGTATTTCATAGCAGCATTGGTGCAGCCCAAGTGTCTCTACTCACAGATTTGAAATCAGCAAGTCCTCTAGAAAGCTGGCTTAAGTGTTTCAAGATCCTTTCCACAAGCATATCTATTTCAATCACTTTACTTACTTTCAGACCTAGCAAAAGACTTTGTATTGTCTAATATACATTTTTGTCTGTCATCTGTCTGACATTGGTCTGCCCATCCATCCATCAAGTAACAATTACTAAAGTTCTACGGTTGCACTGCAAACATATTTAACATTATTACAAGGAAAAATAATAGAATATAATATTATAAAACATATCAAGCTATTATCCCACTGTAATGCACAAAAAAGAACTACCGTATATGTGCCAGATGTGCCTCCCCAAGGAATGTCTTCCACAAACGTTTTCCATATCTGTGAAGAATCTCTTATATACCTTTGAACTGCACCTCAATTGTGCCAAAATCATTTTTTTTCTGGGTAATACAAAAGCACACATCTTCTTTAAAGGAAAAACTGACCCTGCCAGAAAATCCAGAACATTTCTCTTCCTACCTGAAGTGCTGATTTTCTCCCCATTATCATTTTTGGAGCAAAATAAATTACGTAAAAGAGACATTCCAACCTATTAAAATCCCTGCTCCCTTTTGTTCCTATAGAGTCCTTTGAAGCCTTTATATTGAATTACGATGGAAGTTTGAGGATGAAAAACCTGACTAAGCTTAGAAATAGAAAGCATAGTCAGAAGTAATGTCCTTAGATCCATAATCATAAAATCTTGTAACGGAAAGGGGATTCCAGAAAATGATACACAGTTATTAAATATTACAGAATAAAATAGAACAAGGAGATATATCAGGATTTTAAAATAAAATAGATAGTATTATTCAGCTAAATTTGTTCTTTTGGTTTAAAATATTACTAATTAAGTTAAATGTAACATTAAATGTTCAGCATGTTCGCAGAATGTCAGAAAAATGATGATATTTAGAGTCCGACTATGGTAATAATAGTCAATGTCTTTCAGAGATGCAATATCTGTTTTTAATATCCATGGCCACATTCCCATAAAAAACCCCAATGCATGTACAAAATAAAGATATATTCTTCAAGCACAGCCAAGGGACTTTAAGAAATGCTATAAATAATGCAAGCACAAGAATCTTAGAGTTACTAAGCAATTGCATGATGGGAAGGCCTGATAACTGTGCAGATTTGCTAGTACTGTACCTCTAATTTTGAAAGTGAGAGCAAAAGAAATGTGTGTGGGGGGGGGTATCTTGAATATGGCCCCTGGAGGGGCTGAGAGGCAAAAAGGAAGCAATATGTTCTTCCCATATTTGGGTATACTAGGGTGATTGGACAGGGAAAAAATAACAGTTCCCAAAAATATAACAGCTAAGAGGAGGAGAGACTGTGGTCTAGAGGTTAAAGCTACTGCCTTACAAGGCAGATTCTGCAAGTTTGTAAAAGAGGAGCTCATGAAAGAAAATGTGTTTATATAGTGCATATTATGACATATTAAATTTATTTCTTGGTGCTCTGGTACAAAAATGATATTTCAAATAGCTCATTGAATCGTTGACGATTTTTGCCCCCAGTAGAGAGAATTGGATTTGAAGTTTTGTTTTCAACATAAGCTTCCATCAGCTAACTTTGCTGCCTGAAATCACAGTCACTACTATTACAGAAATGCTGGATGCTATTTGCTGCTATCAGTCTCTACATCTCCATTTCAAACACCTGGGCCTAGAGCATCAATGCCAGAACAATTCTTATTTTCCAAGCAGCCAAGCATAGCTAGGGCAAAGAAAGTCCCTAATTAGGGAAATTGGTAAATATAGTAACCCTACATTAAGTTTAAAATAAAGTGCATGTATAGGATTTCCCCATACTATATACAGTAGTATAAAGCTATCTGGCTATTCATAAAAACTGAACAGCTTCTCATGAAAGCACAATCTTCTTTGCTGCCTATATTATTTGTTCCCATCAGGAAGAAATAAATTTAGCTACATGTTGTTTTTGCCAGATAGTTTTTTTGTTTTTAACAACATGGTAATATCAGAATATCAGTATAAATATACATGCAATTGTCAGCTAATATTGTGGTATGATTTTCGCAGTGCCTGAGGCAACAGATCAGTATTGTCAGAAGGAGGAAAAATAATGCAGAAAGAAATACATTAAAAAGAAGAATTTCCAAATGCTTTTTTAGAGCCGTGACACAGAACGGGCTCATTATCAACATGTGGTCCTGTACAGTTGAATATGAATAATCTAAATGCTGTATATTCCATCAATGCCATATGCTACACATATGGACTTATGAAAAAAAAAAAAACCCGCAGTGCCAAAAGGAATCTGCATTTGAAAGCAAGTAGACAATCACTATAAATGCTGCAAATGAGGAAGAACTGGATTCCTCAAAAATGTACCAAAACAAAACAAAAAAGCACAGCACAGCACAGGGAAAATCAGCATTGTTATCCTTGCATTTACAAAAGTTGTGGCCAAAGTTCTAAATTGGACAGTATTCATGTCAGATTTTGCATGGATAGATCCTGTGATTTATTGCAGGGTTTCTCTATGATCTGCACTGTTTATCACCAGTTATTGAGAGGAACAATACTTGAAATGCTGCATGCAGGTTTTAGCCTACCAAAGACAGGTAACTCCAGTCTTTGATGGTTAAACATGATGATGATGATGATGATGATGATGATGATGATGATGATGATGATGATGATAGAAACATAGAAGATGTTTCATGGTCCATCTAGTCTGCCCTTGTACTATTTCCTGTATTTTAACTTAGGATGGATATATGTTTATCCCAGGCATGTTTAAATTCAGTTACTGTGGATTTACCAACCACGTCTGCTGGATCTACTACTCTTTCAATAAAATAATATTTTCTCATGTTGCTTTTGATCTTTCCCCCAAGTAACTTCAGATTGTGTCCCCTTGTTCTTGTGTTCACTTTCCTATTAAAAACAATTCCCTCCTGGACCTTATTTAACCCTTTAATATATTTAAATGTTTCTATCATGTCCCCCCTTTTTCTTCTGTCCTCCAGACTATACAGATTCAGTTCATTAAGTCTTTCATGATAAGTTTTATGCTTAAGACCTTCCAGCATTTTGTTTGTTAAAAATAAATTTTATTTGAATGCATATATACACAAAACAAAACAAAAACATTTAAAAAGAATTTTTTGTAGCCCATCTTTGCATCTGTTCAGTGATGATGATTAATTGATGATAGTGATGATGATGATGTTATCTATTCACTTATGGTTAGGGTTAAGGTATACAACTGTTGGAGATTCTGTGTATCTTCCAATCTTGCATTGCTTTTTTGTGTTGTTCTACTCTGGCTGTTGTCAGCTTTGATGGTATCCAGCCATCATGTTCTTTGAGGCCTGGTTTCCTTTTACCACTAGCTATTCTCATCATAACTGTTTTCTGCAGTGAATTCTGACTCATGACATGGATAAAATAAGTGGGACACAGTTTTATGATTTTGCCTTCCAAGGACATGTCTAGAGTTGTGTGCTGCAGGAGTTGCTCCAGTCACCTTAGCTGTCCATCATATTCATAAACCTTCACAATCACCACTCTAACCATGATATCAGAGTTCATAGTTTGGGAAAGATAATCTGAAATATTTACAGATATGGAAGCAGAAGGATTCTAGAATGTGCTCTCTCCCAATTCCCCCCACCCCCCTCTTTCTCTCACACACACATGTCTTCAGAGGAAAATTCTGGGGCACCATAGAGTTTCTGGGATGCTGTCCCAAGTTTATAATATTATAACCAGTGAAGGGCTACCAAAATTTTTACTACCACACAGTGGGCGTGGCTTATGCAGTGTGCCCTGCATTTTCTTTCAACATCTTTCAGGACAAATTGGGTGCTCTGGGGTAGAGCTCCATTTTCGTTACACCACTGTGTCCCCCCCCCCCCCGGTCTGGGCAGCAGCCCATCCCTGATTATAACCTTTGCTTTTTATGTGAATTACTTCATTGTTGTATTATATCAACTACTCTGAAAGCATGTTCAAGAGGGAAAAACATAAATAAACAACAACAACACACACACATACACATCATTTAGACTGGGTCATTTTCAGCTACTTTATGCATTGGGAAATACATCATGTGAATGACTATATCTCTCCTAAGTAAATGTTTGCAGCCAATCAGATACATTTACGATAACAATAGCACTTGATTAATCTTAACTCAGGATTTACCTGCAAAAGTCTACCCGGGAATAACTTTAGCATTGGAAATTCGTCATGTGTGAAGCAGGCCATACAATACACCTGACTTTTGTAAGCATGCTCAGTTATGAATAGAATTACCTGACTGTCAGTCATCTTATTTTAAAATACCTATGTTGCAAAAACCGTATGTGTCATTATAGATATAGCAGTACTAGCAACATCCTCTTTTGTTAAACAAGGAGGCAATAAGACTAATTAACACTCACTAGGGAACCTGAAATAATGATCCCTCTCTCTTTGGAGAGCCAATTACCCCAAATATTCACATTAACTACTTAGTGTTTCTTTGAAAGAACTGTCTTGATTTCTTCTTTTCTTTTTAATTTAAAGCATTATATAACATGTAGCATCACATTATAAAATGTTATGTCACATCCTGACAGGATACAGCGAAGGATATGATGAATACATTGGGAGCAAGCTGAAATCTGCTAAAATTAATAAAGAAATGAACTTTACTTGGTGAAGAAAGCTTGGGTGATATCTTCAGCTCCCAATCACTGATGAGAACACATCAAAATAAAGTTGTCTACCACAGTGTGTCACTATTGCATCTCATAGAGGCATGGGATACAATATCCTTTCTCTGTATGAAGGAAATAAATAAGGGATGCAATATATAATTGAAATCTACATTTATTATCGTACTTTTCCATCCTTGCCATATGTAATCTCATAACTTGGAAGGTACATTCAAGGGGCGTGGGGGTTATTTCTTTATTTCTTTATTTAGTTATTAGTTAGTTAGTTAGTTAGTTAGTTAGTTAGTTAGTTAGTTAGTTAGTTAGTTAGTTAGTAAGTATTTCAATCATTCTGCCCTTGTCCTGAGACTGAGAAAATATTTGACGTGTCCTTAATGTTCTCTGAATTTGGTTCTTTTTTTGCCAATGTTTCATTACCCAAACTGGGTAACATCATCAGTGCTATTTACAGTTTTTAATAGAATTTCCTGTGTAATGGTAAGAACAGGTGAAGATGCCCTTTTAAAAGATTTTTTAAAACCCCATTTTTATTCCTCTTAAGTAACACATGTGAACATATTGAGTACTCCTTTCCCTATTTTCTCCCAACATTAATAACATTGCAGAGTCCTTGTCTCTCTCTGATTAAAGATACCAATAGAAAAGAACATATATGATTCTGGGTTGAACTGTGCTTGGTGCTCTCTGAGCTTGCTTGCTTTGCTTATAGACATGTTTCATCACCCAACTTGGTATTTCGTCAGTGCTAATGATTATAGGCAGTCCTTGATGTACAAACATAATTGAGTTCAAAACTTATGTTCTTAATTGAGATAGTTAACTGAGTTTTGCCCATTTTATGACCTTCCGTGCCACACTTGTTAAGTGAATCGCTGCAGTTGTTAAGTTAGTAACACAGTTGTTACCTGAATCTGATTTCCCTATTGACTTTACTTGTCGGAAGGTTGCAAAGTGATCACATGACCTCAAAACTCTGAAACCCTCATAAGTATGAACCAGTCACCAAGGATCTGAATTTTGATCATGTGACCATGAGGAGGATAATCAGAACTGCAGAAAAAAAGCAATTACTGCCAACCTGCCTTCCATTGAGGACCTTCCATTGAGGACAAGTCAAAAAGAGGGCCATGAAAATATTAACGTACTCTTCACATCCTGGACATAAATTGTTTCAACTCCTACCCTCAAAATGACACTATAGCGCACTGCACACCAAGACGACTGGACACAGGAACAGTTCTTTCTCGAACGCTATCACTCTGCTAAACAAATAATTCACTCACCACTGTCAAACTATTCACTAAGGCTGCATGACTATTACTATTAGTTTTTCTCATCACTCCTGTGACCCATCTCTTCACACTTATGACTTTGTGTGTCCAATCATATTTGGTCAATAAAGAATTCTAATCTATTCTATGGGGATGCTGTAATGACTGTAAGTGTGAAAAATAGTCATAAATCACTTTTGTTCACTGCTGTTGTAACTTTGAACAGTCACCAAACAAATGGTTGTAGTCAAGGATTACCTGTATGAGATTTGCTCTCTTCTTTGTATACAGTAGCTTACACCCCAAGAACACTGGCAAGACAAACCTCTGTATAAAACGAATGAGCAAACCACATACTCTCTAGACCAGTGATGGCAAACCTATGGCATAGTTGTCACAGGTGGCACGCGGAGCCATATCTGCTGGCACACAAGCTGTTGCTCTAGCTCAGCTCCGTTGTTGTTGTGGTAGTGGTTGTTGTTGTTGTTGTTGTTATTATTATTATTATTATTATTATTATTATTATTATTATTATTATTTAGATTTGTATGCCAACCTTCTCCGAAGACAATGTGCATGTGTGTGCTGGCCAGCTGATTTTTGGCTCACACAGAGGCTTTGGGAGGGCATTTTTGGCTTCCAGAGAGCCTCCATGGGGGTGAGGGAGGGCATTTTTACCCTTCCCTGGTAGCAGGGAAGCCTTTGGAGCCTGGAAGGGTGAAACACGAGCCTACTGGGTCCACCAGAAGTTGGGAAACAAGCTGTTTCCGGCCTCCAGAGGGCCTCTGGGCAGGTGGGGGAAAGCTGTTTTCACCCTCCCCAGGCACTTGAATTATGGGTGTGGGCACTCATGCATGTGTGATAGCATGTGCACATGCTTTTTTGGCACCCGAGGAAAAAAAGGTTCACCATCACTAGTCCATTGGTGAAACATCTACAAGCAAACAAACAATCTCAGAGAGCACCAGTCTCCAAAGTTCAACCCTGAACTACCTGTACTCTTTTCTATTGGTGCATTTAGTTTTCTAAGGGAATGTTGAGGCCTGCTATGGTGCTATTAGTATAACCATGAAGAAAATGACACATCTGGGTTTGGGTTTGTCTGGTTTCCATGATTAGGTTTAGGTTTAGGTTTAGGTTTATTGGATTTATATGCCGCCCCTCTCCGCAAACTCGGGGCGGCTCACAACAATAATAAAAAGCAGTACAGTACACAATACCAAATCCAATGCCCACCCATCCAGTTCCAATTTAAATTAATGATGGCATCATTTTTATACTTTTTCTGGTTGTTTGTGAGAATCTGCTACAGTATGCATGTATAGTCCTGCGGCCACTCTGTGTCTAAGGAAGTGCAGTGTTATTGACCAGTATGGGTTGTAACACATTTGAACGGCATGAGTTGTGAGCTGTAGGTAGCAACCAGAAGTCTTTGTTGTTCTATTTTTGTCGCCTGCCTTTTAAAAGGTTCTCCCTAAGAATCAATCTGATTGATTTGTCTATTGATCTCTCTGGGTGGGTAGTTCAGTTTCCTAAATGCCTGGTTAATTCCATCAGTTAAGATTCTTACAGCATTTGCTTTATTAAAATTAAAGCCAGTGATTTTTTGTGGTGAGGGGCACTCGACCACATGTACCCATTAAAATAGTTTAAAATGCAATTTTCATTTCATTCATTCATTTTATTGGATTTGTATGCCGCCCCTCTCCATAGACTCAGGGCGGCTAACAACAGTGATAAAAACAACATGCGACAATCCAATACTAAAGAAACTAAAAAACCCTTATTTTAAAACCAATCATACATACAAACGTACCATACATAAATTGTGGAAGCCTAGGGGGAAAGAATATCTTAATTCCCCCATGCCTGATGACAGAGGTGGGTTTTAAGAAGCTTGCGAAAGGCAAGAAGGGTGGGGGCTATTCTAATCTCTGGGGGGAGTTGGTTCCAGAGGGCCGGGGCAGCCACAGAGAAGGCTCTTCCCCTGGGTCCCGCCAAACAACATTGTTTAGTTCTCTTTTCTAGGATTATGAACAAAAAAGGAAACATATTTATTTTCTAACACAGAATGCAGTATTCTGGAGGTTCTTTTGGACAATCTGTTTACGAAAAGCAGAACTATGAGAAGTGAATAGGGCAAAGCTACCAATCTCACTCTTTTCTTAGTAGTTCCTGGCCTTTCGTAAAACACACACACACACATACACACAAACACACACTTACTTCACAGTGCCTTCCCTTCTATACTGTATTTTGTTTATCTGAAATTGATAGCTCAGTAGTCTTACTGGCACTAGTTCTACTTACTACCTCCCGCCCAAACATTTCCTCCTTTTTATCAGTAACTGATGTACCAATGCAGCACCTCCCACTACCCTACCTATTCCCTCAGTTTTTCTACCCCTTAGCTACAGCCCCTCATCTCACCTCACCACACTTAATGTTCCAGTATATTCTATCAACCAGCCCAACTCAGTCAGTTTAGATCTAGGCTTTATGGGTGTTGTTTTAATTTTGAATATATATGGCTTAGAACAACTGATGGAAATTGACAAAGAAAATAAAATTATAATTATATAAAGCTGTCAAGTGAAAACATTCAGGTCCAAATAGCAAAGCCAGGTAAATATGATGGATGGTGCCTTTCACTTCTAACAAATGAACCAAGGTCATTTCCTCTCTGCAGTTCTTGGCAACAAGCCACATGGTATCCTTAGGAGCCCAAGACTGTCTTCCTTCCATCTTGTCCAAGGGAGAAGCATTTAAACATATGCTTTACTTTTAACCTAAAGCGTACAGCCAGCTATGCTGTGTAGAATGTGTTGCTTTGTTATCAAATTCTCTTTTTCAGATGGATTTGTATAACATATTATTTATGAAATGTATCCATTTTAAAATCTTCATCCTGAATTATTATGAAGATGTTTATATGACTGGGGAAATAAGCATATTTTCTGCGTGCATGTGTTTTCCCACCACCCAACTGCAAAGATGAGAATTAATTACTTTTCAACACTGACTTTATTCTCCAAACAAATAAGAGAAACAACTAAAGAAATGAAGTAGATGGCTTCCGACCTTCTTTTCAACAGATATTAACAAACCCATCATCTCCCCTCCTTCTTAACTATTCCAGAAATCCCTTTAGCCCCTTATTTAATTCCCATCTTTTTCAGTCATTAAACCCATAAATCATCATTTCTCTTTTTTCTTCTTTTAGCAGACCTAAAGTTGGACTGAAAAACATGTGTTCATTTCCTGAAATAGGCATTAGACCAACCTCTTTGTTTTTGTAAGGCTTTGAGCCCAAATGACAAGGAGCCTGGTTACTTATAGAGGATTGTGAATTGTTTTAAAGCCAGTCCAATAAAATAATTTTTAGGATAAAAATATGAAATTTTAAACCAGGAGAATGAATTCTTCTCCTCCGGAATTATCTTTCTATATATTATCTGCACACAGCTGTAATTAGAGATAAGTGAGTTTGTAAAACTACCATGCTTCCACTATTAACTTTTGATCCTAGAATTTAAACAGAGAGGTGGTGGGGGAGATGCAGAACTTATTTCAACTGTTGCAGGACTCA
>NC_091950.1:80686908-80764408 GCF_031021105.1 Erythrolamprus reginae
ATATTCTTTATGACTCAGATGGATAAATGTATATGATACATTTTTATAGCCAATATTTTTAAGTTTACATTTAAATAGCATTTAGACTTATGGTATATACCGCTTCACAGTGCTTTATAGCCCTCTCTATGCAGTTTACAGTCAGTATATTGGCCCCATCAATCTGGGTCCTCATATTACTGACCTCAGAAGGATGGAAAGCTGAGTCCAGATCAGAACCGCCCTGTAAGGGTGGGAGAAAAGAGAGGCACCTGCTGGCAAGCTGATGGAAGTAGCAACACCGCCACCCCCCACCCCAAGAAACTGACAAAGTCTTCTTGGTCTGCAGTGACAGTAAACAATTTTATTGCGGTGGCCACTAATGGCTGGCTTGATTGTTGAAGATTGAAGTCACCTGGGAAGGAATATATAAGAACATGCTGCAGGGTGACAAGAAGGTAGTAAATAGAAGCTGGTGTTTTTTGGTGGGGCGTTTTTTGTTGCCGATAGAAGTTCAAAATGGATTGTTTTTTAAAAAAATTAAAGAGGAACAAAAGGACAGGAAACTTAAAAAGCAACTATTTAGCCAACAGAGAACCATATAGAAATTGGGGGGAAAAAGAGGTGAAATTGAAGTGATGCCTAACCCTTGCGGATTCGGAACTTTGCTATTAAAGTGGTCATTTAATAGTCTGGCAAAGATTATTTTTCAATGAAAATATTTTGTTGATAGAACTGATTAAAAATACAGATGAATACTATGGAATAAAAAGTAGATTTGGAAGCCTAGATGCCATCTGTAGACTGGAGGAATAATTGCAATGGTTGTAAATTTTTATGGATTTTCTTTTAGAGATGTTGACCTTCAACAGGGAAACTATTTTGATATCAGAAGTACTGTGTAAGGATTACTATGTTATTCTTTTGCAAGACAACTTGGATCTGCATGAATTAGACTGAACTTTGAAGGAACTTTAATATTGAAAAGAATAAAAGATTGGGACTGTAAAGATATAGACTGAGATACCAAAAAAGATGTGGAAGCAGATACTTGTTAACAGCTGGATTTTGTTACATGAATTATTCTTGATATTGATGACATGGAGATAAACAATTAAGAAGAATTGGTGATATTTTTAAAAGTCCTTCATGAGGAAATAAAAAACACAAAAGATGCCTTATAAGATTTTAAAAGAGACCATTTTGGACTGAGAATTGGAAAGGAAAGAGAAAAAGAATTAAAGGATAATAATGATTTTAAGGATAAACTAGAGGTTAGCAACATTTGTAATGATAAAAATAATGAACAAGAAGACGAGGAAAAAAAGATGAACTTAGAAAAGAATGAAAGCTATAGTGATAAAAAGAAAAAATACATCGCAAATGGACAAATTGATGACTATATTGTAATTCATTATGATTTTACTGGGTTTTGCAGTAATCAAAAGAGAATTGGGAGAAAATATTGGCACCGAATGAAAGAATTAAAAAAAGAAGGGGATAACATAGAAGATAGAGGGGAAAATTGAAGGTAGAATTGGGCAAGTACTATTTAAGAGGAGGGAAAAAGCTTGGAGGAAAAGAAATTGAGGATATAAATATAAAAAGAAGAAAAAGGGAAGGAAAAAGTTAAGAAAAATGGGATGGAAACATGAAAATGGATGATTTAATAAAGAAACGAAATATATTTCTTTACCTGCTACTTTTCAATATTATTATGGTATATTATATTGTCATAATTATTATAAATACTGAATAAGATTTAATTGACAGAACAATAATTTAAATGTATGGCTATGCTAAATGAAGACTTAAATTAACTGGTGGAAGAAAGTATAGTGTTTTAAACTATCACTGCTGTCTATGTTGGTTATAATACGAATAACTCATGAACTTGATATAATTTGATGAAAGATTTCTGATGAGTATGGATGCTAGCAAATCAACAATAGGATGACTATGTTCTTTTTCCTTTTTTCTTAGATTTTGGTTATACACCCACACACACACATGCACACACACATACATTGTTATAATTATTAGTAGTAGTGAAGAAGATTTAACTGAAAAAGATATGATTGGATTTAGGAGGCATGAACTTGGATTAGATAAATAATATGATTATAGAATAAAAAAGGATTGTTTATTCAATCGCATATTTTATAGCATTTAGATGTATTTCTATTAAGGGAACTTATAATTGTTGGAAGTAATCACAAATTCTATAGTTAAAATGTTCACATAAAAAGTTTTCCTGATACAGGGTTATTATTTTCTGAATAATATATAAATATGAGTAAACCACAATGTAAGAACTACGATAATATTGATGTATTATGTTATATTGATTGATAATATTGTCTAGTTGTTCTGGAACAATAACAGACTGGATATAAGATTTCATATAATAATTGCAAGCAGGTTTTGGCTGGAAAAGCTTTTTTCAAATTAGAATTCATTTGCAAAAATACACATTATCATGGATATATAATACAGAGAGCTGAGGTGAGGAAGGTGAAGCCTAACTTCTGTTATAACATAGAAAGACCTAGTATAACTTAGACATTAACCTTTTTTCTATATATTTTCTTTTTCCATTCTCATTTACCCTAACACAGACTTTTCTCCCTTCCTCTCCCTCTTCTACTCTCCTAATTTCCAGTTTCTAACTATGGCTTTAATAGGACATGGAGTTGGCCTTGACATGGGAAAAATTACAAAATGTCAATCTGTCTATACGTTTGCTGCTTTGTTGCATGTTGCAACAGCAAAGGGGAAAGGAAATGGGAATTCCCCCCATTTTAAAACATTAAAAATAAAATGCTGTGCTAGTTTAAGTTTAAGTTTAAGTTTAATCAGATTTGTATGCCGCCCCTCTCCGCAGACTCAGGGCGGCTCACAGCAATAGCAATACAATGTAAAACAAATCCAATATTTAAATTAATTTTTAAAAACCCCACAAGTTAAAACCAATCATACACACTAGTGTACCATACATAAATTTTATAAGCCTAGGGAAAAGGAACATGTCAATTCCCCCATGCCTGACAACAGAGGTGGGTTTTAAGGAGCTTACGAAAGGCTAGGAGGGTGGGGACAACTCTGATATCTGGGGGGAGTTTGTTCCAAAGGGTCGGGGCCGCCACAGAGAAGGCTCTTCCCCTGGGCCCCGCCAACCGACATTGTTTAGTTGACGGGACCCAGAGAAGGCCAACTCTGTGGGACCTAACTGGTCGCTGGGATTCGTGCGGCAGAAGGCGGTCCCGGAGATATTCTGGTCCAGTGCCATGAAGGGCTTTATAGGTCATAACCAACACTTTTAATTGTGACCGGAAACTGATCGGCAACCAGTGCAGACTGCGGAGTGTTGGTGTGACATGGGCGAATTTAGGAACGCCCATGATAGCTCTCGCAGCTGCATTCTGCACAATCTGAAGTTTCCGAACACTTTTCAAAGGTAGCCCCATGTAGAGAGCATTACAGTAGTCGAGCCTCGAGGTGATGAGGGCATGAGTGACTGTGAGCAGTGACTCCCGGTCCAAATAGGGCCGCAACTGGTGCACCAGGCGAACCTGGGCAAACGCCCCCCTCGCCACAGCTGAAAGATGTTTCTCTAATGTGAGCTGTGGATCGAGGAGGACGCCCAAGTTGCGAACCCTCTCTGAGGGGGTTAGTGACTCCCCCCCCAGGGTGATGGACGGACAGATGGAATTGTCCTTGGGAGGCAAAACCCACAGCCACTCCGTCTTATCCGGGTTGAGCTTGAGTCTGTTGACACCCATCCAGACCCCAACAGCCTCCAGGCACCGGCACATCACTTCCACTGCTTCGCCGACTAGGGTCATTATGAAGAACAATCCCAGAAATTGTTGAAGAATTTCTCCTTACTAAGAAGAAACTTTGAAAAAAATATGAAAATAAACCAAAAGGAAGTCAAACAAATTTTCAGGAAAATTGATGGGAACATTTAAACTTAATATTAACCGCTCCAAACTTGACTGTAAAAAATATGACTTCAGTAACCGAGTTGTCGAAGCGTGAAACTCATTCCCGGACTCCATAGTGTCATCCCCTAACCCACAACAATTAACCCTTAGATTATCTATGGTTGACCTATCCAGATTCCTAAGAGGTCAGTAAGGGGCGAGTACAAGTGCACTAGAGTGCCTTCCGTCCCCTGTCCTATTGCTCTCCTATATCTCCTATACCTTTCTTCTATTCCTATATCTCTTCTTCTATTCTTTCATTGATATGTTCTATTTCTATATCTTCTTTTCTATTCTTTCTTAGATATATTTAACTATGAGTATCTCCTCTATAACCTTCATCATGTATTTACTATGTGTATATATATATATACCCACTAAAACCCTCATTGTGTATTGGACAAAATAAATACATAAATAAAAATAAAAATAAATAAATGTGATGCCAGTGTGACACTAGGAGTTTGACACCCCTGCTCTATAGTATCTATCTATCCTATCTAATTTTGGGAAAATGTGTGAGTGTTAAAGGTAGTGGTTGTTTGTTTGTTTGTTACTTATAGAGCACTTATAAAGCACTTCTCTCCAGCATTTCTGTGGTTAACTAAGTAGGAATGGCAGCGGGCATCAACCAGATTGAGATAAAGAGAGAACATTTAACCAAAATTCAAATGATATATGCTTGTTAAACAATATACCGCCAGTTTTAGATTAGAAACTCAACTTCATCTAAGCACTATTTCCACTCCTAAAACAAAAAAATATATGATTTTCATGGTTGATTCACAGTTTTAATTAGCAGGTGAAAGTGATTTCACAATGCACCTAAAACATTAAAATAAAGCATTGCAAAATACTTCTCTTTTCATAACTACAAGGCTATATGGAGACAGTGGAAATTGTGCAATGCATGCTGAGGACAAGCAAAACGTTTTATAGAAACACTCCAAACTTTTAAAAGCAATTAGTCCAAACTATTAAATACATCTAATTAGCATTGCACCTTGCTAATAATGTTGACTAATATTTAACTCAATTAACATAGCCTCTAAAATAATTCCTGATGAAGGGTTTGTGATACAAATTCTCTGCTTCCTTCATTAAAAGTTATGGTGACCTGACAACCATATGAAATCTAATCATCTTGCATTTTTCTCATCCTACGGTTTTCTTACAATGCCTTTTTTGTAAAAAAAAAGTTGTAAATCTGGAAAACCAAAGCGCTGCAAAATCCTTTGTCTAGAAGTAAGTTCTGTTAGAAATGTTTGGACCCTTTAGGTAGATTGTGCCGTTTTTAATGAGCATATTGGTAGAATCTGCTCCTATCTTTATTCTGAAATGCAAAAAATAAAGACAGCCCAAAGAGAAGCAAACTATTGTTGTTGTAATACAATACCTTTAATTATGGTGTTACTTTTAAAAATATTTATTATGCACATTTAAAAAAACAACCCTTCAATAAAAGATATTATCTTATAGAGTATCATGATATTTATTATTTGATAAGTAAGTGTGAGTGTTTAGGGAATGCAGTTGATGCTTAAAATCTGCATTATACAAATAAAAATTGAGAACAGATTTTTCTTCAATTAAGTTTTGGGAAAAACTACTAAGGTAGAAATTGCTTTACAAAACTCTCACTGATCAATATATTGTGGTGAATACACAAAGCTACACTAACTCATTAGGAAATCATACACTGAAGAACTTTGTTTAGTTGAAACAATCTCAGATAAATTGTAGTTCACTGGAAGGATGGAAATCCATAATTCCACATTGTTTTGCTCAGTTGATTACCTGGGGAGAAAATATGATTGAAGAAGCTTTATTTCTGTAATAGAGGAGCGGGAAATCCATTTGTGTTCTCATTTTCACAATTACCTTGAGACTACACCATGCATTATTTAATTCCTTTGTTTCTTTGATACTTAAGATGCTTGTTTTCTTATATTATAAAATCTAAGTCTGCAATTATACAAGGCTACCAACCTGGTTGACTTCACAAAAGGAGTTTGACCAATTCATGGGGGTCAATGACTATTAGCTTGATGGCAGTGGGACTACAGATCACTAGTGGGCTTCTTTGTGCAGTTGGCCATCATGAAAGAAAATTGATATACTAGTTGTGTCTGATTTAGCAGGGCATTGCTTATGTTTTGCTCTCAATTCTTTAGCAATTTATTTTATTATGTCCCATAGACCACAGCTGAATATTTATTTGAATAATGCTGTTAGAGTTTTCCTATTGAGTATTACCTAGTTAGGAGGCACTTAGCCAATGTTGGCTGATCTAGCAAAGCTAAGAAAAGTCAGGTATGAATATGTCTTTCCTTGTGGAGAGCACAAGGAAATCTCAGGTTTATAGGCTAGATGGGGAAATCATTACCTTTATTACAGATCTAATGGAGATCTAGATTAGTCTCTATCAGGGGTGTCAAGCTCAATTTCATTGAGAGCCCATCTGGGTTGTGTTTGACCTGGGAGGGGTGTCAGAGTGGGTGTGGCCAAGATGGGTGAGGCCAGATCAATATCACTCATGTCAGGGGCATTCTGCCAGAGAAATTGGGCTTCCGCACTCCATTTTCAGCTGTGATAATAATAATAATAATAATAATAATAATAATAATAATAATAATAATAATTTATTAGATTTGTATGCCGCCCCTCTCCGAAGACTCGGGGCGGCTCACAACAACGATAAAAACAATATTATACTGGCACAAATCTAATATTAAAAAAAACTAAAAACCCTATCATAATTAAAAACCAAACAGCACATACATACCAAATATAAATTATAATAAGCCTGGTGGAAAGGTGTCTCAGATCCCCCATGCCTGGTGGTATAGGTGGGTCTTAAGTAGTTTACGGAAGACAAGGAGGGTGGGAGCAGTTCTAATCTCCGGGGGGAGTTGATTCCAGAGGGCCGGGGCCACCACAGAGAAGGCTCTTCCCCAGACGACATTGTTTAGTCGACGGGACCTGGAGAAGGCCAACTCTGTGGGACCTTATCGGCCGCTGGGATTCGTGCAGTAGCAGGCGGTTCCGGAGGCGGTAGCAGGCGAATCTGGGAAGCCCCACGATGGCTCTCGCGGCCCATGATGGCTCTCGCGATAGCCTCCTGCAGCCTCTGCCAGTGAAAACAGAGCTTGCAAGGGCCACCCACATCCATCACAAGCTCTGTTTTCACTGGCAGAGGCCCCACAGACTGGTCCTTCACCATTCCCAGGGCGGCCCTGTGGGCCAGATCTAAGTACCCCACACGCTTGATCCAGCCCCCGGGCCTTGAGTTTAATACTCCTGGTATATATGATTTAGTTTGAGGAGCTATAGATTAGTAGATTAGTAATAAGGGAATGCCAGCTCTAGGAAAATGAAAGTGATAACTGGAAAATCATTTTCTTTATCATGTTTATCTTTTCCACAATGCTTTATATCAAAATTGCAGCACCAGAAAAGAACAAAGAAAGAAAGCGTACAACTGGATGGCATTATAACCACACTATTTCAAGATAAACATACTAATGCTTACAGGATATTTTAATTATACTGTAGGTGACAGGATTTAAACCCTTTCAAGAACTCTGGGGAAGGCAAAAGTGTGACAATTGAAGTTCAATTCAGTGTATTTAAAAAGTTCCTTCTATTTTTCAGCACTAATGATGAGAGCCCTTGAAAAGGTATCACTTCCATTTCTTCTGGAATATATTATTCAAAAATTCATTAAATGTCTCATTTTGTTCTACTGCAGAAAAACAGAAGTGGATTTCAAACTTCTAGTAGAGCCTCCAAACTTAATTCATATTCCAGGACAATCAGCCCAATTTTATACTAGCAAAGGATTGTTATATTGTAATGGCTTATGGCAAACAGCCTGATAACTGTTTTGCCGATATACAATATCATAAGATTTTATTACATGCAGTGCTATTCAAGCTGCATGAATCAATATATCTTCAATCTAGACAAGGTTCAAAGTGATTATTTTTCCATCAAGGAAAGCACAGTATTCAGCCTGAAGTGTGAAAAGTGTTTCATCTCTGCCATTAACGTACTCCCTGTCTTTTTGGTAGTTCTTAAAGTTTCATCCTTTCCTGAGCTCATAGGATACCTGGTTGGCACAGGAATATTTGTGCTGAGAGTTAAAGAGGCATTAAGAATGCAAACAACAGAGCAGAACATAGCAACAAGATGCAAACAAGTCTCTACATTCTGTCGCAGTCTCCTTAATACTCCTTTATATTAACTCCAACAGGTATTTTCCTGAAATATCATGATTACCATACAAACCTTATTTAAGGAGCCACCACAAGGTATTAGGAATACCAAATCCAAAGCACTTCTTCCCCCACTGAATCTAATTCTTGATAAATCCATAACTTTTGATACAATAATTCTGAAATTTGTCATATATAATTCCAAGGTATTGTTGTGGTTGGCTCTGGGACAGCTCCTGCAATGGGGCATTTGGATGAGGCTTTCAGAGAATCCTCGGGATCACAGAGACTTTTTTTTATTGCCAGCAGACTGTGATAGTGAAGTTGATTCATGGCCAAGGACAGACAGTGGAGGAGAGGAATCAGAAGGAGAGATGGGTGCAGCCAGCCCATCAGTCAGTGCTCCAATTAGTGAGACGTCAGAGTCAGAGGAGGATCCATTTGTGGATGCGCGTGTGTGCAGGCTCATGGCAAGAAGGGACCAGCTGCACAGGCATCGCCGAAGATAAGGGAGAACACCTGTTTCAGAGGCAATTAGGTTAATGTGTTTGGGGGAAAATTATGGGCATTGGGAAGTGAGCGTGTGGGCGTTTATCTGTTGGAGAAAGACTATTGCTACTGTTTGAATTATTCCAGGACTTCTACTGACTTTTGGACACTTCACAGTTAAAAAACTCTTGTGGACTCATTGACGTGGGTGGCTGTGAAAGTTTCACAGCAGCCTTATCTGCTCATTTGTTGAGAGACATTTGGCTCTTTTTAGAGTGTGTGCTCACAAAAACTGTTTGGATGAACTTACTTTCTTTTTCTCTGTGACGTGTGTGTTTGAATTGCATTTCAAACTCACTGGGGGGCTACTAGGGAAGGGCCTGGCATAACAGGTATGTGCATATATTTAAACAGTATTGATTTCTATAATATCGTATTAATATTCTCAAAAGAGACCACTGCTATACCAAGACCCACTATACATACAATAGTTAGGACAAAGATACCACTACTAATATAAATGTTGTATACATATATTAACATATTATTACAAGGATCAAACTACAGCATAGACATGTGAATGTATACTGGAATTGTATTGTATGCCCCAAACTTTGAACTTATTGTATCAAAAAATATGGGTATCAAGAATCGGGGGTAACAAAAAAGTTCACTTTTTAATATTTGAAAAACAAGGGGACTTCTAATTTACAATCTTCAATCATATCTGCTTTCTATTTATGAAGTGGGTCTTTATCGATTTATTAGAAAGGTTAATCAGAATTATTCCATACAGCCAAAGTATAATGATATATTTAAAACATTGGATTAGATGATTTCTTGTTTCAGTAATTTTGTTTTTGTTTCCTTCTTTCCTTCCTTTTTTATTAATTTTTGACCTGGATGTGATAACCTGAATGTGTTTTACTGCAGGTTTGAAAGGAAACTACAGCTACCTATCTCCACAATCTCCATCCCAGACACACCAACAACAGCCAAGCCTCCTAAAACTGAACCCACCCCATTGGGTTTACAATCCATGGTGATCACAGAAAAGGAAGTACAAAATCTATTTCACAGACAGAAGCCTGGAAAAGCACCAGGCCCAGACAAGATAATTTCTTGTTTAAAAGTCTGTGCTGACCAATTGGCCCCAATCTTCACCCAAATCTTCAACAAATCACTAGAGATGTGCTATGTTCCTTCTTGCTTCAAACACTCTACTATCATTCCCAGTATCGAAGAAGCCCTCTATCAAGGAACTGAATGACTACAGACCAGTTGCTCTAACATCTGTAGTTATGAAAACCTTTGAAAGGCTAGTGATGTCCCACTTGAAAACCATCATGGTTCCATTGTTAGATCCCCTACAATTTGCATATCAAACAAATAGATGGAGAGATGATGCGGTTAATATGGCTCTGCACTACATCCTACAGCATCTTGTATCTCCAAAGACCTACTTTAGGGTCCTCTTTGTAAAAAACCTTAAAATGGTCACCTAACATCAAAAAGTCATCACAAAAAGCACAACAAAGAATGTTCTTTCTGCACCAACTCAGAAAGCAAAACTGCCCAAGGAGCTGCTGATACAGTTCTACAGAAAAATCATTGAGTCTGTCATCTGCACCTCTATAACTGTCTGGTTTGGTTCTGCAACCCAACAAGTCCGACACAGACTTCAGAGGATAATCAGAACTGCAGAACAAACAATTGCTGCCAACCTGCCTTCCACTGAGGACCAGTATACTGCACCAGTCAAAAAAAGGCTGTGAAAATATTTACTGACAATATATTGACAATATTCACATCCTGGACACAAACTGTTTCAACCCCTACCCTCAAAACATCTCTATAGATCACTGCACACCAAGACAACACCAAGACACAGGAACAGGTTTTTTCCATATGTCATAACTTTGCTAAATAAATAATTCCATCAAACTATTTACTAAATCTGCACTACTATTACTACTAGTTTTTTCTCATCATTCCTATCATCCATCTCCTCCCACTTACGATTGTATGACTGTAATTTGTTGCTTGCATCCTTAAGCTTTTTATTAATATTGATTGTTTTCTGATTGCTTATTTGACCCCTATGACAATCATTAAGTGCTGTACCTCATGATTCTTGACAAATGTATATTTTCTTTTATGTACACTGAGAGCATATGCACCAAAGACAAATTCCTTGTGTGTCCAATTACATTTGGCCAATAAAGTATTTTTCTTCATTCTGTAAAAATAAAAATAGATAGATAGATAGATAGATAGATAGATAGATAGATAGATAGATAGATAGATAGATAGATAGATAGATAAAATAAAATGTCTGTGGAAATGAAATGGACAGAACTAAGAAAGTTGAATTAAATTAACAGAGCCAAGTATATTATTTTAATTCCCCCAGGCCACACTTTAAAACATTCGGCAATACTGGATATACCCAACACCATTCATTTTCACAAATGGAGTCTGTTTCGATTCTCAGCTGTTGACTGATGATTTGACTTAGAGCAAAGGCAGTATAATTGGGTAGCAGCTGAAAGGAGCTTCATTGGAGACAGCCATTGCTGGATTTCCAGGAGTGTGAATTAGAATTCCAAGAATATATCAAGCAACTAATTCTATTCTTTAGAAGTGGGGGCATAAAAGAAGTTTAGTTTCTCTTATTTCAGGCTTTAATTGAGGCCTAGGTTGTAACTCATTTTCATCCTTGAATGGGTGGTAAAAACATACACAGCAGGTAATTCACACTACCTGGAAAACTGTTGGTGCTGTAAGAAGACTAATCAGGATAAGCTTCCAGTAGCAAATTATCAGCTACAAATTAAAATCTTGGCTTATGTCTGTTAAAAGCAACCTTTTTATTTCCAACATATATATATGCCAGTATTAGTAACAGTTGGATTACTCCAAAATAGGAAGACTGACTTTGCGGGAGGGGGGGGTTGAATGAGGGAGACAAATGCTCTGATTTGTTTTTATTTCTGTAGCTTTATACAACACATATCTCTGAGCAAGTTCCACTGATCTCAGTTTGAGGTTTCAGAATAGCCATGCATAGGAGAGCATGAGCACTAAAGGAATCTGAAACCAAGACTATTTCAAACAGTCGCTGAATTCAGAAAGCAAAGGTAGAATGGGGTTCATTTTGAAACAACATTAAGAGTCAAGGTTTTGCAAACAGTCAAGTTTTTAAAAGCAACAGTATAGAATTTGCCTCTTAGGGGAATGATGAAAAAGTGAAGCAAGAATTAATTTAGGATGAACAAGATGATTTAGTAGGAAGGGGAAGAGGCTTAGAAATAAGGATGAAAGGAAGAGGCAGTGACCACAGGGACTAGTGTACTATAATAGTAGAAACTGGAAAGCTAAATCACAGAACTCTGTATGCAGCCCTTCAGTCATAGAATGTAGAGTCCTGGGTTAAATAAGTACACTGCTCAAAAAAATAAAGGGAAGACTTAAACAACACAATATAACTCCAAGTAAATCAAACTTCTGTGAAATTTATTTATTTATTTATTTATTTATTTGTCCAATACACAAATACATAGGAAGAAAAATAGACATGTGATAATATAAATGAGGGTGAAAGTGAACTTAGAGGAGAGGATATATGAAAGGAAGAGAATATATGATATATATATAAGCTGTCCACTTAGGAAGCAATACTGATTGACAATCAATTCCATGTCCTGTTGTGCACATTCAACTTTGTACAGAAAAAAGTATTCAATGAGAATATTTCATTCATTCAGATCTAGGATCTGTGTTATTTGGGTGTTCCCTTTATTTTTTTTGAGCAGTATTATTTATGAATAGGACACTTTCATCAGTGTCAATGGAGGTTTTTTTTCCCCGCTACACATATTGGAGGTTAAGGTAAATTCTACTGCACATGTCAGCAGAGGAAAATGTCCTTCTAAACTGAGACACCTTCTTTCAAGGGAAAACATATCCCAGAAGGTCACCTGCATTAGAACTGCAAAAAACTGTATAAAATACAATTCTTCCACAATCACTGCTTGCTCCAGTTTGAGAGCAAATCAAGTGACCTAAGAGATGAGACACATGGTTTGAGTTTACACTGAGGTCAGATTTAATTTTCAGTTTCATGGGTTTTTATTGTAGTCTAATTATTGTATTTTTGTTGTCTTTTTTCTCCTCCACATGTTTCTCCACTCCCTCTTGTACCTTCATTTTTACTCTTTGATAACAGCGTTGAGAAAAATTTAAAAGGTTCTCACTGAATTATTTTACAAAGGTACCAAAATAGTGTCATCTCTTAGAAATGCAGTTAATTTGTATATTTCATTAAAGGGATCATTAATTGATAAGTCATAAAAGTATCTATTTCTTTTTTAGACGAATACATGCAGTTATATTTCACCATGGTGGCATTTCTAAATTATAGTACCAGATTTAAAGCTTTAAAATTTTGTCCTAGAAACTTCAAACCTAACTGAATCCTTAAATAATATGGCTATTTTTAAAAATGATTGGAAAGGGAGATAAAAAGAGTACACCAAATTGCTCTGTACTAAGAATTTCATCTTATTTTCAGTCGCTACATTTGAAAAAAAAATTCAAACTGATTTGTTTAATCAATGCCAACATTTTGTTATTCTGGAGGCTATTAAAAGCCTGACTTTTAAAAAACATGTTACCTGAAGTCTGTGAATTGCTCTGTTGCTTAATTTTAAACAAGCCAAAGAACAAATATAGTTTGATACCATGAAATAAAAATCAATACTCTGATTGACTTTACCCAGCACCTTTATTGAATAACATACACAGAATAAGAAAAGTTCTCGGAGAGGGGCGGCATACAAATCTAATTAATAATAATAATAATAATAATAATAATAATAATAATAATAATTCCTTAAAATAAATTTTCAAAAAAATATTAGTTATCAGACTATTACAAGTCATAACAGAAGTTATTATTTGCTTGCTTCTAGGTGTCCATTGACTCATCGCTTATTTGTTTGTTTGTTTGTTTGTTTATTTATTTTTATTTATGTAATTCAATTTCTATGCCACCCAACTCCCTAAGGACTCTTGGAGGCTCACAGTGAATATATAAAATATCAATAATAGTACTAAAACCTCTAAAAACAGTTTAAAAACAATTTACAATACAACAATTAAACCCCTGCATACCATTCATGGCCGGATCTCACTGGTTACCACCATAGGATCAAGGGCCCCAGGTCTGTCGGAAAAGCCAGTACTTTACCACTTTCTGGCAGGCCAATAGGGTGGGGGTAATCTGGACCTCAGGAAGTAACTGGTTACAAAGAGCCAGGGCAGCCACAGAGAAGGCCCTCCATCGTGGACCTTCTTTTTTGTGATGTTGTTTTTGATAGGTGATGTTGTTTTGTGTAAAGACAGATGCTCTGCTTTCTCCCTGTTGCTTGTCACCTTCTTGCCGCTTTCTCCCTGCAATGGACCAATTGTTTCCTTGACTTTTTTCCTTGTCTGGAAGGAATATGTTGGAAGAAGCATTTTTTGGTTAGTTTTTACTTTTGTCACAAGCCTCTGTTAATTTTGAGCCTTAGCTTTCATAATTTCATCTTTACAGGCTTGGGCTATTTGCTGGCATTCTGCCTTAGTTATTTTTCCTTATTTCCACTTTTTCTACTTGTCATTTTTGTCTTTCAATTTGTCACAGAGTTCTTTATGCAACCATGGTGGTTTCTTTCGGGACCTATTACTTTTCTACTTCATTGGTATTGTGCTAGAGTGGGTTTTTATAATCTCGGTTTTCAAAATTTCTCAAACTTCTTGAGTTGTTTTCTCCTTTAGGATTCTCATCCCTGGAATCCTTCTCAAGCTCTCTCTAAATTTGTTGAAATTCAAGATAATTTTCATTATTGTTGTGCTCTATTTCTGTAGAGATGTACTTATTTCTTATATATAGTAAAACTCCACATCTTCTTTTATTTGGTCTATTTCTTTTAAACAATTTAAATCCCTCTAGTTGTATATTCCATTTGTCAGTCTCATCCCACCATAAGGGTGAAGGTTTATGAGGGTGAAAGTTCATTCTCTGAGCTTGTGGTTTGGTTTCCAAATGTTTCATTACCAGGCTAGGTAATATCTTCAGTGGAGTTTAGGGCATGTCAGTTTATCTGTTTATCAAGGTGTTGGTTATAACCTTTAAAGCCATACGTGGTTTAGGGCCAGATTATTTACAGGACTGCCTTTTGCCATACACCTTCCAGTGACTGATCAGGGCCCACAGAGATGGCCTTCTCAGGATCCCATTGGCTCGACAATGTCGATTAGCAGGGCCACGTGGGACGGCCTTATCTGTGGTGGCTCCAGTTTTCTGGAACCAACTGCCCCTGGAGATCCACACAGTTCCACCATCCTGTCCTTCCAAAAGGCCGTGAAAACTTGGCTTTGCTAGCAGGCCTGAGGCTGATGATCTATACCATCTAGCTCTGGCCATAGATATGAATTAATTATTTGTGGGTTTTAAACTGTTATTATATTGTTTTAAAATGCTGTATGCCACCCAGAGTCCAATAGGAGTTGGGTGGATTATAAACAGGGGTGGGCTACTGCCCGGAGGGGCGGGGGGATGCAGTGGGGTAGCAAAAATTGAGCTCCACCCCAGAGCACCCAATTTGTACTAAAAAATGTTGAAAGAAAATGCAGGGCGCCCTGCATAACCCACGCCCACAGTGTGGTAGTAAAAATTTTGGTAGCCCTTCACTGCTTATAAATCAAATAAATTAAATTAAATTAAATTAAATCATAAGGGCTTCAGGTATGGTGTTTCAAGTAAGGTGGTAGTCTTGTGATGGTGTGAGTCATCAGTGAGTTTTGTGATGGGTCTTGTTCAGTGAGTTCTTAAAGAAATCAGATCTGTCATTACTACTCCCCTGACTGATTTGTTTAACCAATTGTTGTTAACAGGAGAAGTTCCTGAGGATTGGAGAATGGCCAGTGTTGTGCCTATTCACAAGAAGGGCAGTAGAGAAGAAGCTGGTAACTACAGGCCAGTTAGCTTGACATCAGTTGTAGTTAAAATGATGGAGACTCTACTCAAAAAGAGGATAAATCAGCACCTAAAAAACAATAACTTATTGGACCCAAATCAGCATGGCTTTACTGAAAGCAAATCATGTCAGACTAATCTCATTGATTTCTTTGACTATGTCACAAAGGTGTTAGATGAAGGTGGTGCTGTGGATATTGCCTACCTGGACTTCAGCAAAGCCTTTGATACGGTTCCACACAAGGCCGCCATCAGGAATTTTGGGGCCCCATACAGCCTAAGTGTCTGGGGGCCCCCTCCCTTCTTCCTTCCTTCCTTCCTTCCTTCCTTCCTTCCTTCCTTCCTTCCTTCCTTCCCTTTTTCTTTCTTTTTTCTCTTTTGGTTTTTTTTCCCTTCCTTCCTTCCTTCCTTCCTTCATTCCTTCCTTCCTCTTTCTTTCTTCTTTTTATTTCTTTCCTTTTTTCTCTTCTTTTTCTTTTCCCTCCCTCCTCCCTCCCTCCCTCCTTCCTTCCTTCCTTCCTTCCTTCCTTCCCTTTTAAATTTTCAAACTGTCTTCTTCATATTCCTGGCTGAGGAATTCTGAAAGCTGCAGTCAACTGTCTTCAGCCATTGTCCAGCCCTGTGCTATGGACCCCTCCCTCCACCCCCTGAAGAGGCCGGGGGCTTCTTTCCAAAGCCAGTGGCAGTGATGCCAGAACCCCCTTCCCTTGGGATGGGAGCGGGGGGGGGCTCCACTGGTCTCCCTCGACAAGACCTTCCGCAACACATCAGCCCTGCTGGGCAGGCCTCTTAGCCCCACCAAAGAAATGGGGGTTAAGGAAGACCCCACCCCCCACCTTGCCCCAAACACTGGCACTCTGCATAACCCATGCGGGGGCTTTGGCTTCCCCTCTGCAGAACAGAAGCTGGGGACCTCTCCCTCCACATACACTGGATCCCTATGGCCCATCCGAGGGCTGGCAAAATAGGTGTACCCCCCCACCTGCTTTTCTATCTCTCTCTCTCTCTTTCTCTCTTTCTCTCCCTCTCTTTTTGTCTCTCTTTCTCTCTCTACTTTTCTTTCTTTTTCTCTTTTTCTCTCCCTTTCTCTCTCTTTTTCTCTTTTTATCTCCCTTTCTCTCTCTTTCTCTTTATATCTTTCTCTCTTTTTTCTCTCTCCCAACCTCTCTTTCTCTTTCTATCTCTTTCTCTCCCTCCCTCTCTCTTTCACTTTCTCTACCTCTTTCTCTCCCTCTCTCCCCTTCTCTCTTTCTTTCTCTTTCTCTTTCTCTCCCTCCCCCTCTCTCTTTCTCTTCCTCTTTTTATCTCTCTTTCTCTCTTTTTTCTCTTTTATCTCCCTTTCTCTCTTTCTCTCTCTCTTTCTCTCCCCCTCTCTTTGTCTCTTTCTATCTCTTTCTCTCCCTCCCTCTATCTTTCTCTTTTTATCTCTCTCTTTCTCTTTCTCTCTCTCTCTTTCTCCCCCTTCTCTCTGAAGTGGGGAGGGCCGGGTTGGCACCAAGGGAGCTCGAGACGGGGTGCAAAAGCAAACTACTCTGCTGGCCCAGGCCCACATCGGAAGGAAGGAAGGAATGGTAAAAGGGGCGATCAAGAGAGGAATGGGTGAATGAATGGACGGAGGGTGGGAAGGAAGGAAGGAAAGAGGGAAGGGACAGGAACAGAGGAAGGGTGCAAAGAAAGCAAGGAAAGGTGTGAAAGGGGAGAGTAAGAGAAGAAGGAGTGAAAGAAGGGAATGAGGGAGGAAACAAGGGAGGAAGGAGAAGGAAAGCAAGAAATGGAGGGAGGGAAGGAAGGAAGGAAAGAAAGAAAGAAAGAAAGAAAGAAAGAAAGGGGGAAGGGACAGGAACAGAGGAAGGAAGCAAGGAAACTTATGAAAGGGGAGAGTAAGAGAGGAAGGACTGAAGGGAGGGAGGGAGGGAAGAAGGTAGGAAGGAGAAAGAAAAGAAGAAATAGAGGAAGGGAAGGTAAAAGAGAGAAAGAAAAAGAGCAAGAAAGAAAGCAAGAAAGAGAGAAAGAAAGAATGAAAGAGAAATAAAAATAGAGAGGGGGAATGAAAGAAATGGAAGGAGGGAAGGAAGGAGAGAAAGCAAGAGAAAGAAAGAAAGCAAGAGAAAGAATAAAGAATGAAAGAGCAAGAGAGAAAGAGAGAAAGAAAGAAAGAAAGAAAGAAAGGCAACTTCAAAGAAAGGCTCACTGAGCATCTCTCACTCTCTCTCTTTCTATCCCTCTTTCTTTCTCTCTCTTCCTTTCTATCTCTCCTCTTCCTTTCTCTCTCCTCTCTCTCTCCCTCTCTTTCTCCCCTCCTTTCTCTTCCTTCCTTCTCTCCCTCCCTCCCCTCCCTCCCTCCTTCCTTCCTCTCCATTTCTCTTTCCCTCCCTCTCTTTCCCTTTTCTTTCTTTTGGTCCACTTCTCTCTCTCTCCGCTTCTCCACTTGCCTCCCCCTCGCGCCTCGCCCTTCCCACCCGGCCACCCGCGCGCGCTTACCAGCAGCAGGAATTCAAATAAGCCCAAAAGAAGCCATTGGCTCCGGGCGGCGTTCATGGCCCCCCCGAACCCCCAGCCCAGCTGGAGCTCCCTCTCGCCGCCGCCATCTCCCTGCGACTGCCTGCGGCCGCTGCAGCCCCCCCCCCCTCTCCCACCGGGCCACAAAGGACATTTGCCGCCGACGCCAGTGAAGCTTCAGCTGGGCGGGGCGCTGCCGGTACTTCCCTCCTGGGGCTCCCGCTCGCAGCTGTCCCCCGGCTTCTGCTCGATGCCGCGGTTTTCGGCGCTGTCCTGCTGTGCCCCAAAGACGGAAGGCGGGAAAAAGGCGAGAAGAATGGAGCTCTCCTTCTTCCTGCCTTCCGTCTTTGGGGCCCAGCAGGACAGCGCCGAAAACCATGGCATCGAGCAGAAGCCAGGGGACAGCTGCGAGCGGGAGCTCAGTGCAAGGAGCCGCTGACTGCAGGCCCCAATTTGCCCGGGGCCCGGTAGCGCGCTCCCTGTAGTACCCGTCTATCGGCGGCCCTGGTTCCACATAAAGAGCTGATAGATAAATTAGTGAAGATTGGACTTAATCCCTGGATAGTTCAATGGATTTGCAGCTGGCTGAAGCGTAGACATCAGAGAGTTATTGTTAATGGCGAGTATTCTGAGCAGAGTCAGGTTACAAGCGGTGTGCCACAAGGGTCTGTTCTGGGTCCTATTCTTTTTAATATATTTGTGAGTGACATAGGGGAAGGTTTGGTAGGGAAGGTTTGCCTATTTGCCAATGACTCTAAAGTGTGCAATAGGGTTGATATTCCTGGAGGCGTCTGTAATATGGTAAATGATTTAGCTTTACTAGATAAATGGTCTAAGCAATGGAAACTGCAGTTTAATGTTTCCAAATGTAAAATAATGCACTTGGGGAAAAGGAATCCTCAATCTGAGTATTGTATTGGCAGTTCTGTGTTGGCAAATACTTCAAAAGAAAAGGATTTAGGGGTAGTGATTTCTGACAGTCTCAAAATGGGTGAACAGTGCAGTCAGGCGGTAGGGAAAGCAAGTAGGATGCTTGGCTGCATAGCTAGAGGTATAACAAGCAGGAAGAGGGAGATTATGATCCCACTATATAGAATGCTGGTGAGACCACATTTGGAATACTGTGTTCAGTTCTGGAGACCTCACCTACAAAAAGATATTGACAAAATTGAACGGGTCCAAAGACGGGCTACAAGAATGGTGGAAGGTCTTAAGCATAAAACGTATCAGGAAAGACTTAATGAACTCAATCTGAATAGTCTGGAGGACAGAAGGAAAAGGGGGGACATGATCGAAACATTTAAATATATTAAAGGGTTAAATAAGGTCCAGGAGGGAAGTGTTTTTAATAGGAAAGTGAACACAAGAACAAGGGGACACAATCTGAAGTTAGTTGGGGGAAAGACCAAAAGCAACATGAGAAAATATTATTTTACTGAAAGAGTAGTAGATCCTTGGAACAAACTTCCAGCAGACGTGGTAGATAAATCCACAGTAACTGAATTTAAACATGCCTGGGATAAACATATATCCATCCTAAGATAAAATACAGAAAATAGTATAAGGGCAGACTAGATGGACCATGAGGTCTTTTTCTGCCGTCAGACTTCTATGTTTCTATGTTTCTATAAGGAGAAATGTCTTCTTGTTTCATTCCAGCATCAAATAATATAGTATATATAGTATATATACTTAATTCATACTATCACACAAAATCATAATTTGCTTAGTTTTCATAAAACATACTTTGCTGGCTTTGCTCAGTACACTAAGTCATAAACTATGGTTTACAAATTACAATGGATAGCTTCATGTAACTTGTTAAGTTAAAACCAAGCCAACTACAATATGGTTTAGTATGATGCTTAAAGCATTCAAAGTAAATGAACTTAACTATAATATAAATGCGAGCTGAGGAAACATAGATTTGGAACCATCCCAGCCTTATAATTTTGTGATTACACTTGTCCTCATCTTTGGATTCTTGAGCAGTTTTGAGATTAGGCATCCTGCCTTGAGCGGCATTGATATCTGGATGACTTGTGCCAATTCTGAGGACATTTGAGGAATGACCTATAAATCAACTAAGATAACAGTCTGACATATTACACAGTAGATGAAACATCAAACTGTTCTTTAAAAATCAGTTAAATTGCTTGAAGGAACAGCAGATTCCTATATTAGCTATTCTTTATGTTCTGAAGTGCAATTTACAGGGCTAAACCAAAGCATATGTCATACCTTTAATTTTGTAAAAAGTTATGTACAAGTCTATTATTCAAAATAATCACATAACTGGGAATTTTACAGAACAGCTACCTTTCACCCCAGCAGGGTGCCATTTTATAGACTTTAACATTCACTAAGTTCAAGCAGCTTTCATTCTAAATAATATGTGCGCTAAATTTGTCACATTGAAAGTGCTTTTGGCATGTAAATGATCCATTTTCACCTAGAAATGCTTTTAAAAGAATGTGAGCTCACTTTTTGGGAAATTATAAGTGCATTGAATTTCATTGTCCTACAGAACCATGCAGAGTTGATAGAAATGAACTACAGTGACAAACCAGCCCTTGTCAGCCCATATACTTATGTATCATTTGAACTGTCAGAAGTACATGTAAGCTGACTTCCACACATTTTTCAGTTCAAATTGGGAGGGGAAAAAAGATTTGTTTTCTGGTTGCCCTCTCACCTTACTATATTTTTTTTTTAAAATCTAAATGTTAGCAATGCATTTTGCCGCAGATGGAAAGTTAGCATTTTTATGCCAAACTCATTTTGTTTATAAAATGTGATTGTTGTCATTATTAGCTTTTATCTCCTCCTTATACGTAGGAGGTATTTCTGTCAGTCAGGACTATATTATTAAAGCACAATACGTTAGCTTTAAAGGGAGTGTCTCTCTCCCCAAGACTGACTTCAGAGGAGTTACATGAAACAATTTTTTTTAAAAAATAAAAAGTAGCTCCTTGTATTTTCAGATAGTGCTTGACCTACAACCACAACAGAGCCCAAAATTCCTGCTGCTAATCAGGACAGTGAATTTTTCTCAATTTTTGCCACAGTTTCGCAAACCACTGCAGTTGTTAAGTGAATCATGTTGTCATTAAGTTAATCTGGCTTCATCCATTGACTTTGCTTGTCAGAAGTTGGCTGGGAAGGTTAGAATGAGTGATCACATGACTTGCTAGGACAAAGCAACTATCGTGAATATGTGCCAGTTGCTAAGGGCCCAAATTTTGATCACATGACTATGGGGGTGTTGTTGAGGAAAAACAGTCATAAGACACTTTTTCCAGTGCCATATTAACTTCAGTCATTAAATGAGTGGTTGTACATTGAGGACTACCTCAATACTTTTATTCTTTTATAATTCTATATGTACCAAAAATGAGTTTTATTGATGATAACTTTAAGCCATGACAGCAGGAAGGTATGATGGGGAGGTAAGAGAACATTTGTAGAAAAGGGATAATATACATCCTTAAGGTGTCCCCTGGTTACACCTACAAAAGTTTAAATAGGAAATATTTTGTTGACCAAATAATTTTTCAGCTTAGACTTTCTTCCTTAAGTGACAGACATCCATACTCTTTTCCACATGTTTTACTCACATGTGGGATAACAGACCATTTCCACAGGCTTCATGTTGGACGGCAGCCTTGCAGATGCCCTCAGCTATCTAACTTGCTGAGTACATCATTCCTGCTTCTCAAATTATGGATCTGGCCAAAGAATAGAATAGAATAGAAAATAGAATAGAATAGAATAGAGAATAGAATAGAATAGAATAGAATAGAATAGAATAGAATTTTATTGGCCAAGTGTGATGGACACACAAGGAATTTGTCTTGGTGAAAAAAGAAAAATGATAAAAAGTATACAAATTCAGAGATAACAGAATAACAGAGTTGGAAAGAACCTTGAAAGTCTTCTAGCCCAATCTCCTACTTAGGCAGAAACTCCTACACCACTTCAGACAAATGGTTATCTAATCTCTTTTTTAAAACTTCCCGGGACCGCCTTCTGTCGCACGAATCCCAGCAACCAGTTAGGTCCCACAGAGTTGGCCTTCTCCGGGTCCCGTCAACTAAACAATGTCGTTTGGCGGGACCCAGGGGAAGAGCCTTCTCTGTGGCGGCCCCAACCCTTTGGAACCAACTCCCCCGGATATCAGAGTTGCCCCCACCCTCCTAGCCTTTCGTAAGCTCCTTAAAACCCACCTCTGTCGTCAGGCATGGGGGAATTGACATGTTCCTTCCCCCTAGGCTTATAAAATTTATGCATGGTACGCTAGTGTGTATGATTGGTTTTAATTTGTGGTGTTTTTTAAAGTAATTTAAATATTGGATTTGTCTTACATTGTATTGCTATTGCTGTGAGCCGCCCCGAGTCTGCGGAGAGGGGCGGCATACAAATCTGATTAAACTTGAAACTTGAAACTTGAATTTGCAATTTCTGGAGGCAAGTTGTTCCACTAATTAATTGTTCTATCTGTCAGGAAATTTCTCCTTTGTTCTAGGTTACTTTGCTCTCTTTCATTCGTCTCCATCCTTTATTTCTTGTCCTACTTTCAGGTGCATAATAAAGAATGATAACAATGATCAAAAAATGAGAAAAGGATGTAATCTTGATAGCTGTGGTAGTGAAGCTGTCAGGCCTTGGACCACTAATCACATTCAACCTAAGAGATAACTGGACAACCATTTTTGTTATAAGACATATTCCCCACTTTATAAGATTTTATTCCCCATGATGGCTAACATAAGCAATTTTCGCCCCTTCATTATTTGGGATGTGGGATTGCATTGCATCTACTTGCACCTTCCAGAAGTGTCTATTTTTTTAAAAAAGAATTGTAGGAATATCAACTTACATTCTCCATTTCTTTTTTGTGCTTGTGAAAGTAGGCAAAACAAAAGTCTCAATTCAAAATTGCTACTTTGTACTAGCTTTCATTGATAGAGGGACAGTATAAATTTGGCAAATAAACAAGCTGTCAAAAACACTTGCTTATTTTAAATTTAAAAGCAAAATCTATTCAAAGTCTAAAACAAAGTGAGAAGCCCTGATTGTGGATGAATGACAAAGCAATAAAGCATATTGTTAACTGCAACAGTTTTTGTGGTTTGGTTCCATTTTTCTCCTCTTCAATAACATTGACCATGATGTGTGTATGTAAAAGAAATGTAATCATCTTACATTTTTCAAAAAACTGCATAAATTGTTATGTCATAGTCAATTGCTATAATATTGTTCTTAAAATATTTGTCCAATAATACAAAAGGACTTCAAGGCTGAGTTCCAAGAACTGTAATTTACATCAAACTACTGTTTCTGTGCTCCAAAGTCACTTTAACAGCAAAATATATTTTACCCAGGAAACAGTTATTGGAGTAAGACCATTGTTATTTTTACCTATTCATTGTTAAAAAAAAAATGAAAAAAATGTTGCTGGGGTGACATAAAAAAAGAACCTGCTGCTTAGCAATATCAGTTCATTAACTTTACTCAAGGCTATTTATTTGTCAATAACATTTACCAAAAGGCAAGCTATGTCAAATTTTGTATTTCAATTTCTTCATTTTTTCTTCTCCTGATGAATGAGGCTTTTGCAATAGCGACAAATCTGTAGCTTATGTGTAGGATCAGAGGTGAAATGTTACCAGTTCGTCCCAGTTTGGATATATTGGTAGCGGCATCCACCGGTGGCTCCACCCACCCGCCTCTCACCATTTTCTTTTTTAATCCTTTGTGCATGCACAAAGCCTTCTGTGCATGCACAGAGCATGAAAAAAGTATATGACCGTGGCATGCACAAAACACAAAGTGCATGCTTCTGAACCAGTAAGGAAGGTAAGTAGATTTTACCACTGTGTAGAATGAAGGTTAGTTCTGTAGGCTTGTGGGTTTACAAATGTTTCATTACCAAACTAGGTAACATTTTCAGTGGGGTTTAGGGGATCTCAGTGTTATGTTTATAGTTAGATAGCTTTTATTTTTCTAACCTGTGCTCAGGACATTTAATATTTCTTTTAAATTTGTTTTTCTGATTTACTTACTTACTTACTTACTTACTTACTTACTTACTTACTTACTTACTTACTTACTTATTTATTGGATTTGTATGCCGCCCCTCTCCGTAGACTCGGGGCGGCTTTAGAACGTATTGTTATGAGCTTACAAAAGTGCTGCAGATATTATTATTTTACACAATCCTATTACTTGCAGTCACCAGTTGATCACACTTCCTGATCTGAAGCCTCATGGAAAGATTTCCTTTCTGGTGTCTTCTCACAAGATTTAACTGAATCACAAAACATCAGTTGAAGAAATGAAAAACAAAGAAAGATTCACCTGTACTTTTCAGTCAGATTACAATTTAAGTGAAGAAATCTGCATTCCATTTATGAGAATTCTGTTGAAACCTCCCTGGGGGCAGGGGAGAAATCAAAAGCATTTTCTATTTCATTGAATGGCTAGAAAAATGCAGAAGGAATTTCAACCATGTTCCTGTTTTCTGTTCCCAGAAAAGCAATATAAAAAACCACAATATAAAAAAAGAGATTGATACTCTAGAAGGAGTGCAGAGAAGACCAACAAAGATGATTAGGGGACTAGAGGCTAAAATATATGAAGAACAGTTGCAGGAATTCGGCATGTCTAGTTTAATGAAAAGAAGGACTAGGGTAGACATGATAGCAGCGTTCCAATATCTCAGGGGTTGCCACAAAGAAAAGGGAGTCAAACTATTGCGTCGGATGTGGAATAAGCACACGGAGCACAGAACTGGTTTTATGGGTCACTTTATTTATTTAAATCTGGACCTGCAGAGTAGGTCAATGGGGCAGAACTTCCATTCCAAAAAACCTTGGGCAACTAAGGGTGAAAGTTACTTGCTGAACAAGGGAAGGTCGCCCTTGACCCTGGCCTTGAACTTGATCTTGGCCTTGACCTTCTCTTGTCCTCTGCCATGCCCAAGGAATGTGGGAAGGCTCACCCTGTTTGTGGGCTTGCGGCAAGTGAGCCCCAAGAGCACCCCCTCCCCAACAGTCATGTGAATTAAGTCCTAGAGCTTCTGGTGAGGGGCAGCCCATGACCTCCCAAAAGGTACCCTAAAGGAGATCACACAGTTGCTGCTAGCCCCTTTTTCTGCCCCATACCGCCATCCCAGTGACCAAGGGAATTCGACCCAATTAACCCCTTCCTGAGAACAACTATCGCTAAGCACCCCCTAACTTCTCCCATCCCCTGACCCAGTGTGGAGTAGGCGAAAAAATGGTCATAACCTAAACTGCGGTATGGCTGCCAAAAATTCCTACTCAGCCCCCAAAGGTGACCAGCAATCACGCTGAGACAATGCCTGCAATAGGGGCCAACGAGTCTAAAACTGGAAAGGGCGGAGAGCAGCAACCTGCCGCTTTTATGTGGGGGCTCTCCACCCAGCCCCCCAGAATGCCTTGTGCTAAGCACAAGGCATCCTGGGCGATCATGCACGTTATCACGTGACCACCCATTTTAGGGTGATGGTGGCCAAGTGCATCCGCCCCCAGCCGCAAATATTCACCAGCCTTAAGCGACCAGCCATTCAGTTCTCCAAAGCACCTGAAGGCAGGACAGGAAACAATGGATGGAAACTAACCAAGGACAGGAACAACTTAGAACTAAGGAGAAATGTCTTGACAGGATAATTAATCAGTAGAACAACTTGCTTCCAGAAGTTGTGGGTGTTCCAATGGTGGAAGTTTTAAAGAAAATATTGCACAACCATTTGTCTGAAATGGAATAGGGCTTCCTCCTTGAGCAGGAGGTTGGACTAGAAAACCTCCAAGATCCCTTCCAACTTTGTTATTTTGTTACAGAAAAAAATCAGCAAATGCAGCCAGAGGGCTCCAGTGATACCTTAGAACTGAAGCCAAAGATGCTTTAGCGGAGACTAGTTTATCTCCACTCATAGACTTCCTGTTCACCTCTTTATCTGTCATTAACAGTTGGTCTGTTTTATTACTGTCCTCTTGTGTTTCCGGTCTATAACTTAAATGAATAAAGGCAAAAAAGAAAATTGGAAACCACAATACCCAGATTCAGGAAGTTGCTAAAACACCTACAGCAGCAAAGCTAAATCCAACTAACCTTCAGCTGCACACAGCTGCCTCTGTTTAGAGATCTGCAGGAAATGATACAGTTCCCATGCAAATGTGTCTATTTCTTTAGGCTAAATGACACTGAAGCTTTTTAAGAGGTTGGCACATAATTTTTAAAAATGAGCCGTAACAAGCAGTTCAGCAAACTGCTCTTTGCCCATATGCTTTAGTCTTCACCTGAAAGTAATTTAAACCAACCATACGTGACCCAAAAATCTTTAGCTCTTTTCTAAAATCTGCATTAAAGAAATTATGCTGGGTCAACAATAGCCTGTAATCTATTTCAAAGTAACTTAAGCAGGCAACATTCAAGGAAGGAAAACTATTTGGATTCACATAATATGATAGTTATCTGCAATGAACAGTCCATTTTTTTTCTACCTTTTTGTAGATGAAGCAGCTGTGCCCTTAACCTCTGCTGAAAGTGTGCCATTTAAATGGTGTCACACTTTAAAAGTTGGCTATTCTTGTCAAACTATTGAACAATAAAAGCAAAATGTTAACTGATTATTGTCAGCAGTAGTGTTCATCACTTAAAAGATGGGAGAAAATAATAATTACCAATAGAAAGGGGAAAGCAATGCTTTTGTAGTTGTTTGTCAAATGATAAGTAAGGATGGTGCAAAGTTGGAACCCCAGTAAAGTTTACATTCTGAAGAATGCTAGTTAACCTCTGCAAACTTCAATTTCTAATTAATAACAAAGGAAACAGCTGCATTATATAATGGGCTTATGAAAAAAAAATTAAAATCCTCTTTAATTCCAAACAAATTAATATTCTTAGTTAAAACAGCCTTAAAAACAACGTGACCACAATCTGAAGGTAACATGATGGCAAATGAGAAAAACTATCCACAACTATGTGCTCCATTACCAAAGTAATAATCCAACCTTGAACAAGAGAAGCTATGTAAGAACACTAAATGAACACAAACATACTGCAGCGACCCTGAACATTAGAAAAAGGAAACATCTATACATCTGTAAACATCTGTATCACCTATAAAACAAAATGAATATATCCATGCAAAGATTTATCATAAAGATTTTCAGAAGAACCTTTAACACAAGTCCTCCAATTACTGAGCAAACTGGTGGTAGGCTAAGAGGACAAGGGCCAGGCTTCTCAGTAATGCCTCCTGTGAAACATCTGTCTCTTTCACTCTTACAGACACACATGATATTTGATCCTCTTATAGACTAGACTGGACTGGACTGGACTGGACTGAATAGAATGGACTGGAATGGACTGGACTAGAATAGAATAGAATAGAATAGAATAGAACAGAATAGAGTAGAGTAGAGTAGGGCGGGGTAAGGTAGGGTAGGGTAGAATAGAATAAGAATAGGATAGTGTAGTGTAAGGTAGGGTTGGGTAGAATAGAATAGGGTAGGGTAGGATAGGGTTGGGTAGGGTAGGGTAGGGTTGGGTAGGGTAGGGTGGGGTTGGGTAGAGTAGAATAGAATAGGGTAGGGTAGGGTAGGGTTGGGTTGGGTAGGGTAGGGTAGGGTAGGGTAGAGTAGAGTAGAATAGAATAGGGTAGGGTAGGGTAGGGTTGGGTAGGGTAGGGTAGAGTAGAGTAGAGTAGAGTAGAGTAGAATAGAATAGAATAGAATAGAATAGAATTCTTTATTGGTCAAGTGTGATTGGACACAAAAGGAATTTGTCTTGGTGCATATGCTCTCAGTGTACATAAAAGAAAATTTACATTTGCAAAGAATCATGAGGTACAACACTTAATTATTGTCATAGGGATCCAAGAAGCAATGAAGAAATAATCAATATTAATAAAAATCTTAAGGATATAAGCAACAAATTACAGTCATACAGTCATAAGTGGGAGGAAATGGGCAATAGGAATGATGAGAAAAAACTAGTAGTAATAGTAATGCAGACTTATTATGCAGGGGTGGATTCCCATTCCTACCACTACTGGTGCTCTGTATGCACAGCTTCGCTTCTCCTGCATGCAAACACACTGAAATTCCACATGCACGTGCGACCCTCACAAGATTTTGGTCCCTGTACATGCACAGAAGCAAAAGCATGCTGGGATGTGCATGTGCGCATGCAAGACACCCAAAGATGCATGCACCAAAGTTCAACTTTTACTACTGGTGCAGCATCCTTTACCATTCCAGTAGGAACCCACTACTGCTCTTATGCCTTATTGGGCTTCTGGATGGCCTTGAAGACTTAGTTTTAGTCTCCAGGGTGGCACTTTTATTGAGCATTGATTGACTGATGATTCAATGTTGGATCTTTTTAAAATTGTATTTTGGCAATCTGTAAGCCAGTGTTTCCAAACCTTGGCAACTTGAAGATATCTGGACTTCAACACCCAGAATTCCCCAGCCAGCTGGGCAATTCTGAGAGTTGAAGTCCAAATATCATCAAGTTGCCAAGTTGGGAAACACTGCTGTAAGCCACTTAGAGCTTATGTCTCCTGTGCCGGTGTGAGAGGTGTGAGAGGTCAGAACTTAGATAAAATCTTTACGTCAGCTTAAAAAAACCCTCATCATTGTCCAGAAAAGCAAAAACTCAGGAAACAATTTAAAAAAGATGATTTCAGAACTCAAAAATCCAAGATTTGGAAATTAGAGCTGACTATAGTCTTATACAAGTCCAGAGGTCATCCAGAGAACCAGAGGCAGCACATGTTCAGGAAGTCAGATGCAAAGTTGGAAGGGGTTTTTTCGTAATAGGTTCCCATGCTTTCCTTTATAGCACTGTCCCAGGCATGCCCAATTTCCTGAGTCATACCTCTTTCTTTTGAAGTGCTTCACTAAATATCACTTTTGGTATATTCACTTGATCTTTCTCAGTGTGTGCAGGCTGACTTTTCATCTTCCATCTTTGAGAAACATCTGGCTGCAGTGATTTATTTATTTGTCAATCAAATACAGTGGTACCTCTACTTATGAACTTTTCTAGATAAGAACTGGGTGTTCAAGATTTTTTTTTGCCTCTTATCAAGAACCATTTTCCACTTACAAACCTGAGCCTCCGAAACTGTAACTGGAAAAGGCAGGGAGAAGCCTCTGTGGGGCCTCTCTAGGAATTTCCTGGGAGGAAACAGGGCTTCCACTCTCCCTGTGGTTTCCTCAATCGCACACATTATTTGGTTTTACCTTGGGAAAAATGGCTTCTTCTTACAAACTTTTCTACTTAAGAACCTGGTCACGGAATGAATTAAGTTCATAAGTAGAGGTACCATTGTATAGGATAGTAGTTTATATAAACATAACATAACATATAGGTGGCTGATTACCTGTTTGCTTTAGTGTTGCAGGGTCATCATTCAACAAGTCCTGCTCATTTATAACAGGTATCTAGAAACATAGAAACATAGAAGACTGACAGCAGAAAAAGATCTCATGATCCATCTAGTCTGCCCTTATACTATTTCCTGTATTTTATCTTAGGATGGATATATGTTTATCCCAGGCATATTTAAATTCAGTTACTGTGGATTTATCAACCACATCTGCTGGAAGTTTGTTCCAAGGATCTACTACTCTTTCAGTAAAATAATATTTTCTCATGTTGTTTTTGATCTTTCCCCCAACTAACTTCAGATTGTGTCCCCTTGTTCTTGTATTCACTTTCCTATTAAAAACACTTCCCTCCTGGACCTTATTTAACCCTTTAACATATTTAAATGTTTCGATCATGTCCCCTCTTTTCTTTCTGTCCTCCAGACTATACAGATTGAGTTCATTAAGTCTTTCCTGATACGTTTTATGCTTAAGACCTTCCACCATTCTTGTAGCCCATCTTTGGACCCGTTCAATTTTGTCAATATCTTTTTGTACAAATTCATTGGCTTCTAGATTGGAAAGCCAGAACCCTGCTCCTCCAATTCAAAGTGTGACTCATCAAAACAATCTCAGAACACTTGTAAATAGTGGCGTCACAGAAGTCTTAGTAAATAAAACATGAATTAAGCACACCCATCCTGAAAGAGTGGGAATAAATTGGCAATTTTATTAATGAATGGAACTAAAAAGTGGAACCCCTCAAGAGTTTGTATAGGAGATGAATGCTTTTTAATTTATTCACAAATGCACTTGTCTTTCAGTAAACAATGAGCTGACTTACTTCATAGTATTATTCAATTGGGCAGGCAAGGGTGAAATGCTCCCGATTTGCTCGTGCCTGTCGGTCATCAGAGAGCCAGTCACAAATGGAGTGAGAGGCTCTGCCTATCCATCTGGACACCACCATTTGGATTCTGCACAGAATGCTTTACACATGCGCCTAGGGTAAAATAATCCAAATGGCAGCATCCGGGCAGGTGGGAGGAGCATTGCAGGTGGGAGGTGTCAGTCACGACAATGCCTGACAGGCACAAGCAAACTAGGAGCATTTGGGCATCCTCCTCAATCCACAGCTGACATTGGAACATCATCTTTCGGCTGTGGCGAGGAGGGCGTTTGCCCAGGTTCGCCTGGTGCACCAGTTGGGGCCCTATTTGGACAGGGAGTCACTGCTCACAGTCGCTCATGCCCTCATCACCTCGAGGTTCGATTACTGCAATGCTCTCTACATGGGGCTACCTTTGAAAAGTGTTCGGAAACTTCAGATCGTGCAGAACGCAGCCGCGAAAGCCTTCGTGGGGCTTCCAAGATTCACCCATGTTTCTTCAACACTCCGTGGCTTGCATTGGCTGCCGATCAGTTTCCGGTCACAATTCAAAGTGTTGGTCATGACCTTTAAAGCCCTACATGGCATTGGACCAGATTACCTCCGGGACCGCTTGCTACTGCACGAATCCCAGCGACCAATAAGGTCGCACAGAGTTGGCCTTCTCCGGGTCCCATCGACTAAACAATGTTGTTTGGCGGCCCCAGGGGAAGAGCCTTCTCTGTGGCAGCCCCAGCCCTCTGGAACCAACTCCCCCCGGAGATTAGAATTGCCTCCACCCTCCCTGTCTTTTGTAAACTACTCAAGACTCATTTATACCACCAGGCATGAGGGAGTTGAGATATTCCTTCCCCCTAGGCCATTATAAGTTATGCATGGTATGTTTGTGTGTATGTTTGGTTTTATAAATAAGGGGTTTTAGTTGTTATATTATTGGATTGTCACATGTTGTTTTTATCATTGTTGTTAGCCGCCCCAAGTCTACGGAGAGGGTCGGCATACTAATCCAATAAATTATTATTGTTGTTGTTGTTGTTGTTGTTGTTGTTGTTATTTCACCCCTGTGCTCAGATAATAAAAGCTGAAGACTTCACTCTTTGAACTGGGTGCAAGATTCAGCCAACTGGGAACGCAGCTCAAGTAACTAAGGAAATTAATACTAAGACTAATATCAGAACTGCCTTGACTTGAACCTTTGAGCAAGAACGATCCTTAATTCCATCTGTTGAGAAAAGTATAATTCACTAAAGGTCGAGTGAAATATAGAACTGAAAAGTGCACAACAAATCTCCAATATTCCCTTCCTTGGATACATCCCCCTGCCAGACCAGATTGCCCAATCAAATTCAGACAGATCATTTTTGAAACAGTGGTCTCACATGTTGGTTGGAATGCAGCTATGATCCATTCTCAGCCAACTGACTTTGAAATTGCATCTCCAACAGATACAGTGAATTCTTTGTTACTCCTAAATCCTTCCCCTTCCTATTCAGTCTCCCCAGAGTTCATGTCAGACTGGCACCAAGCGATAGAAGAGCAGAAGAGTGGGGTGGCAGTTCTGACAGATAATTTTATATACACATAGAAATGAAAGCATAAAGTCAGATATACAATGATGTGATCTGAGTTGGCAATTGTGAAAAAAGACCAATTCTATGCAAAAAGAAACAAAGAAAAGAAAAGAACAATGAAAAAAGAGATAGAAAATCAATTACACAGCTACTCTTTACACAAATCTTTAGTGCATGCCCATCTGGAATATTGTGCATTGTTGACATTGCTACATTTGGTAAAAGATATAACAAAGCTAGAAAAGGCAACAGCCATAATTACAGGGAGTTCAGACATTTCTGGAGAAAAAAATCCTGAAATATCGATTGCTTGATTCAACTAGGCTTATGTGCTACTCAGCTATTAACTGAGCATCTTACAATTTTACTACATGCAAATAAGGGGAGGAGAAGAAAATTAGCAGAATTATAAACTGTGTTACATTATAGGATATGCTTATATCCCACACCTTACTCAAGAAGAATCCGTCTTCAATTATCTTCCCTCCTGAAATCATAGGTTTTAATAGCAATAGCATTTAAATGTATACACTTCTTCACAGTGCTTTACAGCCCTCTCTAAGCAGTTTGCAGAGAGTAAGCATATTGATTCCAACAATCTGCGCCCTCATTTTGCCGACCTTGGAAGGATGGAAGGCTGAGTCAACCTTGAGCCTACTGAGATTCTATCTGTCAAACTGTTGGCAGCTGGTGACCAGCAGAAGTAGCTTGCAGTACTGCACTCTAACCACTGTACCACCAAAGCTCTTACCACCGAGACTACTCTACTTAGTTTGGAAAAACTTAGGGGGAGAGTTGAGGGGGAAGGGTGACTAAGTTGCATGCACAGAGAAAGTAGAAGGGGCTTTCCATTTGTAAAACATTAAAACCAGAGAGCATTCAATGAAGCTGTTCAGAAGAATATTTAGAACAGAAAAAAGAAACGTTTTTTTTTTCTCAAAGAACATAATTCACTTGCCGAACTCATTACCCTGAGGCATGATGTTGACCATTAAGTTGGACAACTTTAAAGGATGAATGGATAAGTCCATGGAGAGCTATCAAGAGCTATTAGCTTTGAGAGCTAGTGATAGCTCTGGATTGGGAGTGTTGTGCATCCCAACATGATTTTTTCCTCTGGTGCAGCTTGAAAAAAGTCCCTCCTGCCTGCCCCCAGGTTTATACTTACTTTTATTCCTTGCCCAAAGCAAAGCTGATCAGATCCTCACCTCTGTTTCCAGCTGATTATAGCTACTGAGCATGTGCGGAAACAGAATTGCAAGAGGGGTTTTGCGCATGTGCACTCGCTTCTCTCTCATGCACAAAACGTTGCAATGTGAACTTGTTATGTCCGGGAGTACCAACGACAGGAGATGCCTAGAAAGGCTCCATACAGGAAGTGTTATGAGAACAGGAAAGGGCACCGGGAGAGGGGCGGTAACCTAGCGACCGGGGAAAATAAGGGACAATCATTGGTTCGTTCCTCAGCCAGCTGGCAGTTAAATAGGGAAACCCCGAGGAGGTTTGACAGTTGAATACTGACTGTTGTATTAACGTTATGTTTATGTTGGAATAAAGCAGTTCAAGCAAAGCCGCAATTACGTGTCCGAATCGGTACAAAGCCACTTCATTGGTGACGAGGATTTCCACGCAAGTACACAATCTAAGAAATTAAGTTAAATAAAAGGAATGATGTCTACACAACTTAATTTTCCGCCTTTCAACCCTAAGAGTGAAACATGGGATTCATACGTGGCCATACGTGGATTTGACTGTTTCCTTATTGCTAATGGGTTCACAGAAATCTCAGACGACAGGAAGCGTGCATATTTTCTAGGGTTCTGTGGAGCCGAAATGTTCGAAACAGCAAGAGCCCTATTTGCCCCCACCCCAATACATGACATTCCATGGCAGCAGTTCTTAAATACCCTCCAGGAACATTATGCCCCAGCACCTTCCCGTTGTGCCAGGAGATATAAATTCTACCATCGTAATCAAATAGAAGGAGAATCAATAAATGATTTTGTAGCGTCTCTCCGATGCGCAGCATTATACTGCGAGTTTGACAACCTAGAAGATTATTTACTAGACCGACTTGTTTTTGGTGTAAGAGACAGCCGTTTAAAATGCCGTTTATTGTCAATTAGAGACTTAACGTTCAAGACAGCTTTAGCGGAGGCTAGGGCTTTCGAGCTCTCAATGCAGTCATTAGCAGAGATGGAAAGCACTGTAAATGCCACCACATTACTTCCTGATGTTAATGCAAAACAAATTCCACAAGACTTTGAAAGATTTTTGGGGTTAGAAGAAGAAGAGGTCTGCAAATTAGCTGTTGCAAGAAACAAAGTCCAGCCAGTTGAGCGAGCTAGATGACCACCATCTCCATGCAGAGGGTGCGGAGGAGATCACTTTAGATCAAATTGCCCCTTTAAAGACTTTATTTGTCGGAGATGCGGAGGACGGGGCCACATAGCCAGAGCCTGTCAATTCCGCCGACAGCAACCTTCAACAGCCTCAAGCCAGAAGCACAATAGTTTAGCGGAGGACGAGGGAACTACAAGGACTCGAATTACCAATGTCAAGATTGCAACGTAATATACACGCGTCCATCGCAGAGGTCTACGGTTGTCAGTGAAACGTCCTCATCATCCGAAAAGATTACAGTGGTTGTTCGCCTGGGCCACATGCCATGCAACATGCAGGTTGACATGGGTTCGGCTTGCTCACTGGTGTTGTGGTCTACAGCTAAGCGGTGTTTTCCGAAATTGTCAAAAAACGGGTTGTTACCATGCCGATTGAATCTGTGAGATTATCAAGGCCGCGCTATTCCAATTATAGGAGAAGGACGCTTTGCCGTTCAGTTCAAAAAATTTAAGGGACAATTACCATTAATAGTGGTGGATGGGCCTTTTTCTAATCTATTGGGGTTGGATTGGTTCCAAGCATTGGGCCTAGAAGTAACGGGAATAAATATGGTAAGGGGGGCTTCGTCGTTCATGACCTTGGCCCAAGAATTCCCAGATGTGTTTGATGGGAAACTAGGCTGTTATAACGGTTCACCTATTTCTTTCACCTTGGATCCGAAAGTGCCTGCACTAAGCTTAAAGCCTCGCCGAGTACCTTTGGCACTCAGACCAAAGGTAGATGAGGAATTAGATAAGTTAATAGCCCAGGGAGTTTTAGAGCCAACAGATCAAGCTGCATGGGAAACTCCTGTCGTAACTGTAGTAAAGGCGGACAGAGGAATTCGTATATGTGGGGATTATAAATGTACCATAAACAAGGTATTAGCCCACCATTCTTACCCCCTTCCAGTAGTACAGCATCTTCTGCACTCACTGGGGAAGGGTAGTTTGTATGCGAAGTTAGACCTATCGCAGGCCTACCAACAGCTTACAGTGGACCGTGAAACTGCAGAAGCACAAGCTATAGTCACACATAGAGGGGTGTTTCGTTGCTGAAGGTTACAGTTTGGGGTTTCAATAGCCCCGGGAATTTTCCAGGGATTCATGGAGAGGCTTCTTTATGGTTTGGAAGGGGTCATGCCACACTTCGACGATGTCCTAGTAACCGCCTGCTCGGAGACGGAATTATTAGCAAGAGTTAAATCGGTCTTAACAAAATTTCAAGAGAAGGGTTTGAAGTTAAAATTGAGTAAGTGCGTGTTGGGAGTTACTAAAGTAGAATTCTTAGGGTTTATAGTGGATGGACAAGGTATCCATCCTACCCCTGAGAAAACCAGAGCCATCAGGGAAGCCCCTACTCCTCAGTCCAAAGTGGAATTACAAGCTTTTTTAGGATTGCTAAATTTCTACGCTGTGTTCATTCCGCACAAAGCATCAATAGCGGAACCGTTACATCGGTTATTAGATAGTAAGACACATTGGCACTGGGGACCCAGAGAAGAGGCCGCTTTTGCGGCAGTAAAAGATGTTCTGACTTCCAATACTATATTGATTCAATATTCCCCAACATTACCATTGGTTTTGACTTGTGATGCCTCCCAGTTTGGAGTAGGAGCTGTGTTAAGTCATAGACTTCCTAATGGGTCGGAGGCCCCATTAGCGTATTTTTCTAGAACTCTTGCTAAGGCTGAGCGAAATTTTGGGCAAATAGACAAAGAAGCATTGGCCTTAGTGGCAGGGGTGCGAAGATTTCACGATTATTTGTACGGAAGAAAATTTGAACTTGTAACTGATCATCAACCCCTATTAGGAATTTTAGCAGGAAATCACCAAGGTCCTATAGTTCTTTCATCCCGCATGGCGAGATGGATTATATTCTTAGCAAACTATACTTACCGGTTGGTGTACCGGCCGGGAAAGCACATTGCCCATGCCGATGCGCTAAGTAGATGTCCGCTTGCAGATATCTTGGATGACCCGGCGCCAGTGTCCTCTGTGTTAGCCATTGAGGAGAGTCCATTAGTTTTAGTCGCATCGGAGGTAGAGAAACAGACAAGCCGTGACCCAACATTGGCTATAGTAAGACAGTGGGTGCTCCGGGGGTGGCCTAAAAAGGAGCAAGCACCTGAATATTCCTGTTATGGGAGGTGCTGTTCGGAATTATCAGTGGAAAAGGGCTCTTTATTAAGGGGGTCCAGAGTAATTATTCCACCCTCTCTTAGGCGCCAAGTTCTAAGTCTTCTCCACAAGGGGCACCCTGGAATTGTAAGGATGAAAGGCTTAGCCCGAGACTACGTGTGGTGGCCGGGAATAGATCACGAGATAGAAGAGTGTGTAGAGGCATGTCTAAGGTGTCAAGAAAACAGGCCCTCACCTCCTAGAGCACCACCACTAGTATGGGAACCCCCTGCAGGCCCATGGGCTCACCTCCATATTGATCTAGCTGGGCCTTTTCTGGGTCAAAATTTTTTAATAGTTGTGGACGCCCATTCAAAATGGTTGGAAGTGGTGCATTTACATTCTACCCAATCATTTGCAGTTATCAATGCGTTGAATGCATTGCTTGCAACCCAGGGGTACCCAGATATTGTGGTGTCGGATAACGGACCACAGTTTACATCGGTCCTATTTGAAAATTACTTAGCGGCTGCGGGAATCCGTCATGCCCTTATGTCACCATGGCACCCGGCTAGTAATGGACAGGCGGAGCGAATGGTATGGTCAGAGAAAGATTCACTTAAGAAACTCCCACAAGGGTCTTGGTCAAAGAAATTATCAGAGATGTTATTGGCCCAGCATTCCACTCCATGTGCGGCCACTCAAAAAACCCCAGCAGAGCTGCTTATGGGTCGAAAATTAAGAATAATTTTGGACAGGTTACACCCATGGTATGAAAACAATTCTCCGTGGCCAGAGGCTCCTCCTAGAAACTTGGAAGTAGGATCTCACCTGTGTTTCCAGCTGATTATAGCTACTGAGCATGTGTGGAAACAGAATTGCAAGAGGGGTTTTGCGCATGTGCACTCGCTTCTCTCTCATGCACAAAACGTTGCAATGTGAACTGATGGCAAAGGTATGTGGAACCCACTCCGGCATCCAATTGGTTGTTTTGAGAAATAAACAGCCAGACCAATAAAGATCTTGGGGGCCCAGTAGGGCTTGTTTTCTGTTCTTCTGAGCAGGCAACCCTAGACATGCCCAGAAACTAAAATGTTGCCACTTAATATATTCCAGGTATACTCATTCCAAAAGATATGAGATTTCTCTTTTTTCCCCTTAACTCTGATTACCAGCAATAAAGAAGTTACAAATTCCACCATTTCAAGGCAATTTAAATGTGACCTAGCTGATGCCCTAAGAGAGTGATGGCGAACCTTTTTTCCCGGGTGCCAAAAGAATGTTTGTGCACACTATCGCACATGCACAAGTGCCACACCCATAATTCAATGCCTGGGGAGTGTGAAAATAGCTTTTTCCCCCCCAGAGGCTCTCTGGAGTCTGGAAACAGCTGTTTTCCAACTTCTGGTGGACCCAGTGAGCTCGAGTTTCTCCCTCCCCAGGCTCCAAAGGCTTCCCTGGAGATGGGGGAGGGTAAAATGCCCTCCCCCATCCCCTGGAGGCTCTCTGGAAGACAAAAACGCCCTCCCAGAGCCATAGTTCCCTCTAAGCTGAGCAGTGAGCAATCGCTCACTTAAAAATCATCATCAACTCAGAGTTTTCCAAACCTGCCCAGAAGCCGAGAGGGAAATTTTATTATTATTTCTGTGCCGCCCAGTCCCGAAGGGACTGCCGCTCAGACACTATACTTTTTCGCCCACCCCCAAAAAAATTTAGAGAGAACACTGCAGAGCCTCTGTGAGAGTAAAACATCAGCTGACAGGCACACACGTGCACGTTGGAAATAAAACAAGCAGTGATAGAAAGCACTCAGGTGGTAATAGTCTTGGGTTGGAAGGACGTGACAAAATGGACAATGCAAAATTGGTACAGGTACATGGTGGACCACATTTAATTTGGGATTATGGATAAAAGGATGAATTTGATTAATGAAACTGATTTGTGATAACTGATGACCAAGCTATAAGAATCAAGTTGGAATCACTTTATAATATGTAAATAAATATTTTGCTCTTGGGTTAAAATGGTTTATACAAGAAACACCTCCAATTGGTGGTGGGGTATGAATGTTTGTCTGGTGGTGGGCACAATCACTGAGTAATTGTTATATGTTGTGTGGGTGGTTTTTGTTATATTATAAAATCAATTAAAATATTTATTAAAAAAATATTTTTATTCCAAAGAAGGAAGCTTTCTCCTGAAGCAATAATAAAAGTATTAATGTCACAATAACTTTATATGGAACTCTAATTTGGATCACATCTGCCACTAACAAAGCACAACTGCCGGTGAATATTTTAAAACCTGCTTCAAATGTCATAAGCTTTGTTCCAAATCTTATTATTTTCTTGGAAACCGGGCTTGGAAACTTGGAAATCTTTGACTAAAAAAAAGTTTGAGCATTATTACATTTTGGTTACAAATTCAAGTTTGTTTGTTTTAAAAAGGATTGCTTGGAAAACCTCAAATGGATTCTTCATGAATATGTGGTTCAAACAGGTGACTCAAAAGATTAGTGAGATTGGCATTGATTCTGATTATTTATTCTCTAGGGGGTATGACATAAGCAATTCAGTGTATCAAATTAAAATATAGGATAAATTGGTACAGGAATGAAAGCCAAATTAGGTGTACATCTGTAACATTTGAAACTGATTGTAGACATATTTTTCAACTCCCTAAACAAACAGCTCATACTTCAGTAAATAGAGAATAGCTATATCAAAAGCTAAATTAAATGGGTTGCCATCAAATATGCTGTAGGGTGGGTTTCAAAAAATTTCTCCACTCTCAAATATCTTGCCCTTGTAAGGATCCTGATCCTGAAATGGATTTACTTATAGAAGTTATTCTATTAGCTTTCAACAAAAAGATATGTGGCCTATTTTAAAATCTAAACCAAGAAGACATATTTCAAAACATTTGAAACATTTTAACTTGCAGCAAAAATCCATAATATTTTAGTGGCAGCAGACAAAATTTTAACTGTTTTGGGAAATAAATCAATGAATTGGTGTTTTAAATCCTTTATGTTATATATTTAAAATATATAGGAATTATTGAGTCTGTCATCTGCATCTCTATAACTGTCTGGTTTGGTTCTGCAACCCAACAAGACAGACACAGGCTTAGAGGATAATCAGAACTGCAGAAAAAACAATTACTGCCAACTTGCCTTTCATTGAGAACCTGTATACTGCACAAGTTAAAAACAGGGCCGTGAAAATATTTACAGATCCTTCGCATCCTGGACATAAACTGTTTCAACTTCTATCGTCAAAATGTTGCTATAGAGCACTGCACACCAGGACAACTAGACACAAGAACAGTTTTTTTCCGAATGCCATCACTCTTCTAAACAAATATTTCCCTCACCACTGTAAAACTATTCACTAAGGCTGCATTACTATTACTATTAGTTTTTCTCATTGTTCCTATTGCCCATCTCCTCCCATGACTGTAACTTGTTGCTTGTATCCTTACGATTTATATTAATATTGTTTCCTGATTGCTTATTTGAGCCCTATGACAATCATTAAGCTTTATACCTTATGATCCTTAACAAATGTATCGTTTCTTTTATGTACACTGTGAGCATATGCACCAAAGACAATTTCCTTGTGTGTCCAATCACACTTGGCCAATAAAGAATTATATTTTATTCTATTAAAAGTGGATTCAGTCCTGATTAATATATGGATACATTATATTATTAATATATATATTATATATGTATTATTATATTAATATATGGAAAACATTAAGAAGTCCTGCTTGGCCTATAGGTTATAAGTTAAAAAAAGGAAGGCAATGGAAAATCTCTTCTGAAATGCTGCCAGAAAAATGTCATGAATCACCACGAATTCAGCATTTCAAGAAGTCACCATGAGCTAAGCTTGAGTTTACAAAGACTTTGCCGTTTATATAATTTTGGTAGCAATTAACAAGTGTTAAGCATTTATCTTAGCTTGACTTTTGAAAATGCTTACATTCTTTCAAGAAAGAAGCTCGTCCATTTGTTCAAAATGATAATGCATTAAGTATCAGTCTGTGTAAGCCACTTCCTTACAGTTTTGAACAAAATTGTTCAGAAGCTGTTGAAACAATCCCAGGGGTTACTTAAGACAATAGATGAAAATGCTGCAACTTTTGTTCTTAGACATTTAACGACAGCAAGAGCACTGCAGGCATCTGGTTTTTAATTAAGCTGTGATTATGGATAATTGTACCTCTAACTACTGGATTGCAAATACTGTGTAACTCTCATTCCTATATTGTAAGGGCATCATCTTCAGTACCATTATAGTCCCAGGAATTCACTGTTTTAATTGTCAAAAAGTAAATTCCAACTAACTAATAATTTGATTTGGTGCAAATGTAGTTTGAAGAATGAATTCACATTTACTTATTTCTTAACAGGGATTTCTAAAGGCCAAAACTCTATCTTCATTTGAACTAGTAAACCAATATATATTTCTGCAAGACAATCACACAAACCAATAATTCTATTTATATTTCAACAATTATGTAAAGACTTTGTGTGGTCAGACTGAATCCAATACAAAACCCACCCTTGTTTTTGGTTAAACATTACAAACTTAAAAGAAAAATTTGGAATTCATTTGGGGGCAGTAGGCCTTCTGGGCTTCTTTCATTGCTCTCCGTGGTTTCACTTCAGCAAAGTAAAAATCATAAGATTTGGTTGCCTTAACATGGTCTTTTCTCACAAACTTTCAAATAAGATGAATATGTTGGATTCAGAACTCTAAGTCCAATACTAGAGGGGAATGTGGAAAGGTGGTTTTTCTCCTTTGGCTAGTTGTTCTGTTATGGATTTTTGTGGTGATTTTAAAGGAATTTTGTTCTTTGTAAAAATCTGCTGAGATTCATTTGGAATTCTATAACCTATAAAAATAAATAATAAAAAACCCAAACAAAGAAATAAACAAATGAAGCCTATTTATGGGATGAAGAAAAATGTACAGGGCATCCAGATAACCAGGAGTATCAGGTTAGAAGAAAAAGAAAAGAAAAGAAAAAAGAGAAGATGAGAAAGGAGAATAGGAGAAGACAAAAGAAAGGAGAAAGAAGACAGGAGAGAGGATGGGAGAGGAGAGGAAGGGGGAGAGGGAGAAAGAGAAAGAAAGAAAGAAAGAAAGAAAGAAAGAAAGAAAGAAAGAAAGAAGTAAATACGTAAATAAGTAAGCCATTGTTTTACTTTCTTTTTCATCCAGTGGGAAAAATACTGCTTTTTATTAAGTGGAATAACTTCACCCACCTCCACTCCCACGCAACTTTCACTTTTTTTGCTGTTAAAAGAGTTTGCCTCCCTTTTAAGGAATAGATTGCTTTGTAATTCTATGCAATGTGATAGATAAAACTCAGTTTCTGAACTGGAACTGTGTGAGTTTTTCTTCTCTTACATAAATACAAGCACACATTTATGTCTGAATTTATGCCCACACACATGCCCATGTCCATAATTTGTAACTAGATCTTTAAAATGTATTATTATTATTATTATTATTATTATTATTATTATTATTATTTAGATTTGTATGCCACCCCTCTGTGTAGACTCGGAGTTTCCAAGTTATTTTTCTGTGGAATTAGAATTTATATTTTTTGGTTGTATCAGAATAATGTGCATCCAATAAATGGATCGTTGCTTTAATTCAAAAACAGGTGGTTGTTCAACGGTATAGTTTGAAAAGTTAATATGTGTGTTCTGTACTTGGAGCAAGTAATTTTAGGAAAATAAAATAACGCATTTTGTTACTTCTGATATGGAAATGAAAACATCACTATGTCAGAAATGCCAAACATAAATATAAATGTTGCTCCCAATTGACAGTATATTTTGGGAAAGTAAAGAACAGGTGTCTTGTTTATGAACATATTCATATAAAATATGTTAAAAAGAATTTCCCCAAACAGCAATTCTACTAGATAAAGTCACATTTTCTTAAAATGTATTTCATCCAAACAATTTTAAAATGTCCATTATTATTATTATTATTATTATTATTATTATTATTATTATTAATTAGATTTGTATGTTGCCCTTCTCCAAAGACTCGGGGCGGCTCACAAATTTCATGGCCACAATCCATTGTACTGTTATTCAGAATAAATCCATTGTACTATTATTCAGAATAAAACTTTCAAACAGCTAGGTTATTTTTTTTTCTAGGCTTAAACAGTGCTTCTCTGCCTTTAATTGCAAGCACAATTCATTGTTTGTTTATAATAAAAACAATATTTCAATGTATAATTTTATTAGAAATTTTAAAAATAACACTATGTAAACTAATACCCAGCAAGGAAAAGGCTAGGAAGAAATTAAAGAAAAAGCTAAAAGTAGAGGATAGAAAGAAAAAGGAAAGGAAAAATTGGAAGGGAATGTAAATTATAGATGTAGCTTCCAATCTTTACTGCAGTTATAAGTACAATTATAAATTTACCTCTTTTTCTTGTTGCATCATAGCTTCCTTTTTTCTATAATCTTTCCCAACTACTCAGTGAAAGCATAAATCACAAGTTTATTTTTTTCCTATTTTATACTAAAGTATCTCCAGTCATCAAGAAATGCAGATATTGTCTTTTCTCTCAATCAAAAAGTCAACTCAGTCATCTCAGCAAATTTTCAACAATCATTTTGCTGCAATTATCATATATGAAAGCAAGGCTGCATTACTTTTTTCCAGTTGTTTCAAGAAATTACTGCATGCTTCTTTCTGTTCAATAAAAAGTCCAGTTAAAGTTGGTTTCAAGTGCAATCTGGATGTATAATCTATTCCATATACTTAAAATGGCACTGTTAACATAATGATTTTTGAAGTCTACATTAACTTTAACTTCATCATACTATGGTAATCCATGCAGACGAAATCTCAGGTCATGGTCTTCTGATTGCTACATTCTCTTATTTCTTGGAAACTTCCTATTTTTTAAACCACAATTCACCTTTATTTTCAATTGAGAGGACAAGATTGTTCCACTTCTTGTATTTTAAAAATGCCAACAATTGGAACTGTAATTCTGTTCCAGGCAAAAAGATTTTTCTTAGCCTCATATGCTACAAGGGGTCTATTACTCAGGGTCCTTACACCCAGTTAGCATTAGTCATTCAAGGTCAGCCTTGGAATGAAAAGATTATGTGTACATATAGGCATTCAATCACTTGACAGAGATGCCCCAATCAAATTCTGCCTACTGTGAGGTGAGGCAAAGCTTGTCTAGCATGTTATATTAAAGCCAGGGGTTCAAACTGCAATACAGCATGCTTCAAAAACTGAATTTTCACCAACTGATTTCTTTATTTCTCTGTCTTGTTCAGTTTGCAAAGTCCCTTCTCCTTTTAGTTCTGCTGTATTGAATTTCCTGAATCTGCACATTATACACTGAACCATAAATTAATCACATAAGATGGCTTCAGACACCCATTATTCATTCATCAATGTGTCACACAAACATAATTTTTCTCCCTTACTCACTTGACTTGTCTCAGAGGATTGTTGTGCAGTCAATATAAGAAGAACAATGTTTATTCCCCTACTTTGTTAAACAGGATAAGTGTGAAGTTATTTAATAAAGTATTTTATTATTTATTTATTAGTTTTACCTGGTGGAATAAACCTTTAAAAATGAGCAAAACAATATTTCTACATAACTATTCAATTGATTGTATATTAAAGAGAAAAATGATAGAACAGTGGTGGGAGCAAGCCTTCCTTAATCTGGCATCTTCTAGATATACTATAATAATTTTATCATTTCTTTATGCTATGGAATCTGGTGATTATAATTCCATACTTGAACTATGGACTATATAAGGCTATATAGGCTATATAAGGCTATATAATGTCTCTTCTGGCATTTCAACTCCCGGAGCTCCTTGTTGAACCATGGAGCTCTACGGGGTCTAGTGCCATGGAGAGGTTGCAACTGCACAATCCAGTCAAGGGCCTCCACTGCAGCCTTGTTCCAGGCTTCAGCAAGAGACTCTGCCGAACTGTGGACGAGAGCATCTGGAATAACCTCAAGCGCCTTCTGAAAGCCCTCTGGGTCCATCAGGCTATAATAGCCATTCCTCCCCCCCCTTCCCTGGGGTCAAGGCTGATGCCATATCTGAAACCCGGCTGGGCAGATTTCAGAGAGAGGAACTCCTCCCTCCGGACCTGTTCTGTCTGGGTTCCCCCAGACCTCAACACCAACTGGAAAAAACAGCCAGACACTCTGGTAAAAGCCAAAAGTATTTTATAGCTGGAAAAAATAAACACAGAGGAAAACCTGTTCTTCCCAACAGACAGGCTATAATACTTTACAGCAGAGTCCTGATGTCCAGACAATACAGCAAGCTTCTTGCTGGCACACCCACCCCAAGGTTTCAATAGTCAAAGGCACAAACCAGGATTCCAAGACGCCAAAGTTCACAGCCAGGTCCCAAGACTCTCAAAGATAAAACTCCACAAGCCAGGAAGGGTGGGTCTGCCTTTTAGCCTTTCCAAAGAGCACCACACCCAAACCCAGCTGTTGCCTCTTTAATGCTGAAAGTACTTAGCCAATTGATCCCTTCTCTGAGTAGCTCTTCTCTGTCGCAGATCAATTATGGCTTGTGCATTTTCCTCTAAGGAATCCAGGCTGCTTGCTGGGGAGAGCTCCCTCTGGGGGGACTCTGGCTGTCCTCCCTCTTCTTCAGCCTGGGATTCCTCCTCCTCGTCTGCCTGCACCTCCTGTTCCTCAGCCTCTCCCTCTGAGCTGGAAACCGACAGAAGATCAGCCGTTCCCTGAGGGGCCTCAGACGGAACCACAACAGGACCCAGCCAGGTTTCAGTCACACATGCCAGGTCAGCCTACTCATCCAGGATCAAATCCCGGATGAGGAGAGCTTTATTTACCACTGACCTGGCATTGAGTAGCAGCAGCCTGAGCCCAGGGACAGAATTACACTCATCACCAGTGCCCAGAGTTGAACTCACGGAGCCGGAACAAGGGATCATTATTAAGCAGTGATCCCTCGTTACCCTGGAATGGCTAGCTCTATGGCTCCCACCATATCTGCCTCTCCCCAGCAGCACCGGAATATTCCGACCCTCTGCCACACCAGAGATCGGTGCCCCCTCCCCTCCTGCCTCTCCAATGTCAGGTAGGCTAATTAAATCATTCATACCATTTCCATTCATTTCATCCATATCTATATTCATTTATCATGAACATGCTAACCCAAATATTCCCAGGTAATACATAAGTTCTCCAAGGGTGAATCATTTGGAAACACTTCTGATTCCAAATGATTTACCTTTGGAGAGCTTATGTATTACCTGGAAATATTTGGGTTAGCATGTTCATGATAAAAAAATGATACCACTGTTTCTGAAACATTTTTCCAGAGTTTTGGAGATCATCCATTCCCTTAAAAATATGGTTCATACATGACTTCTTGCTTCAAAAACTATATGACAATGGGCCGTATAAGTTCCTTAAATAAATAAAATAAATTCTGAATTTAGAAAAGGGACCAATGAATGAATTTGAAATAAAGAATAATTTTCTGACTGAGAGCTATAAAGCAGCTTGCCACCAGGAATTATGGGTGCTTCATCACTGGAAGTTTCCAAGTAAAGGTTGGACAGCCATTTGACTGTTCAGTTCTAAATATTTTTGCCCTGGGAAAGGAAGTTGAATGAGAAGACTTCCAAGGCACCTTTAATTCTTTGTTCAATGTTGTGTGATGGAGTTGATTCAACAAGAATCTAAAATACCATTTTATAATCATTAGAATAATCAGAAAATGAGTGATAAAATATTGACTTGTCTGAACAAGCTTATACAGCAGGTGTTCTCTTATTCCTTAGTATTACAAGCCATTACAATTATGATCCAGTTTCTTCAAGGTTTATCACATGTCATCTGTTGATTCACACTTGAATACTAAACAGTGACCTGAAGTCTACTTAATATTCTATGGAGGAGAAACTGATTCCTCTACTTATAATTTCCAAGTGGCTAGACTGCTTGACAAAAGCATCTATTTTTTTCATTGACCAAGCATCAAATTTGATCTTCCAACCATTCCATTCATACATGTGATTAAAAATCCTTTCTGAAATTGCATGCTTTTGTGTGTGCTCAACATTCACAAAGCTGTCTTATCTGAAAGATCGGTGACAGTGTTAACAGAAGGTGACTACAAAAGCTTTGTAACATCTGCAAAAAAATATCTTGTCCAAACATATCTTTCATAAACACTAAAAATACTTCACATTTATTAGAATAAATAGAGAGTTATAACCTCCTCCTATTAAATATGTCCAGTTTCAACATTATATTTGTATGTGAAACATGGATGAATTTATCACTTCTCGACTCTATTATCGTAGAATAACACTATTATGTTTACCAGTCTGATCAAGAACTTTGAAGCGGAGGCAGTGTTGCTATCTTTTACAAAAAGTCCCTAAATCTAAAAAGCATCCTGGTTACACACGGATTTGCTCTTCCTGAGACAATCATCTGTGAGCTATCTTTAAACACCACCTTATAATTTTTACTATGTTACAGACTATGGTGACTTAAATCTACCTCTTATTAAATAGTATCTTAACAAATGTACAACAGAATCTATACATACAACCCTGTACAACGCTGTAACTAATCTTGGATTGGATCAACTAGTAACCAACAACAGTAGACTTAATAACTGCTTTGATCTCATCTTCTGCAACAGTTCAAATTCAAGTTATGGACTACAAATAAAAGACCCCTTTTCCAACAATAATCACAGCATGATAGACTTTTGTCTCAACATACACCCTTACAAAAATCTTCATCACAGTGGGATCCCAAGTTAATTTTTTTAAAAAGCCAACTATGATCTCATAAACACTGACCTCTCATCTCTTGATTGGAAAACCCTATTCACTGGCTGTATTATGCCGAAGACCATTATAGAGTCATTAAACTATACATTCCACTAAATAACTCCCCAAAATAGGAAAAACAAACTACCCATAATAATAAGGAAGCTCCAAGCAAAAAAAACCAAAATTGGCTACATAGCAAACTTCAAAAGCCACTACAAAAACTTATGCCAACAAATAAAGAGTAAATGCACCAATTATCATATCAAGTAAGAGAAAAACCTTCTGTGCACAAAATCCAACTGTGAATTCTACAATTTCATAAACAACAAGCTTAAAGAGACAAGAACCATCCCACGCCTAAAAGGACCTAACAATAAAGACTATAATGATGAAACCATTAAAGCCAACCTCTTTAACACATTCTTTGGCTCAGTCTTTGTAAACAGCAGTAACTTATGTCAATATGTCCTAGTGGAACCAAAAACAATTAGAATAATCTAATACATATTGATAGAAACATAGAAACATAGAAGTCTGACGGCAGAAAAAGACCCCATGGTCCATCTAGTCTGCCCTTATACTATTTTCTGTATTTTATCTTAGGATGGATATATGTTTATCCCAGGCATGTTTAAATTCAGTTACTGTGGATTTATCTACCACGTCTGCTGGAAGTTTGTTCCAAGGATCTACTACTCTTTCAGTAAAATAATATTTTCTCATGTTGCTTTTGATCTTTCCCCCAACTAACCTCAGATTGTGTCCCCTTGTTCTTGTGTTCACTTTCCTATTAAAAACACTTCCCTCCTGGACCTTATTTAACCCTTTAATATATTTAAATGTTTCGATCATGTCCCCCCTTTTCCTTCTGTCCTCCAGACTATACAGATTGAGTTCATTAAGTCTTTCCTGATACGTTTTATACTTAAGACCTTCCACCATTCTTGTAGCCCGTCTTTGGACCCGTTCAATTTTGTCAATATCTTTTTGTAGGTGAGGTCTCCAGAACTGAACACAGTATTCCAAATGTGGTCTCACCAGCATTCTATATAGCGGGATCATAATCTCCCTCTTCCTGCTTGTTATACCTCTAGCTATGCAGCCAAGCATCCTACTTGCTTTCCCTACTGCCTGACTGCACTGTTCACCCATTTTGAGACTGTCAGAAATCACTACGCCTAAATCCTTTTCTTTTGAAGTATTTGCTAACACAGAACTGCCAATACAATAGTCAGATTGAGGATTCCTTTTCCCCAAGTGCATTATTGATATTGATTTCACAGAAGACAACATTGGAAAGGCACTACACAATCTAAAACCATTTATATCCCTTGGACCATATGGACTATATGCCTACTTTCCACTGCCTTATCAGAACCACTGAACATATTTTTTTTATAAATCTTTCAGGACCAGCTCACTACCCAACCTATGGTCACTATCCACAGTCATCCCTATCTTCAAAAAGGGAGAGCCCAGCCTAGTTGAAAACTACAGATCAATCACTTTATGTTGTGTTACATGTAAAGTCATGGAATCTACAACTTCCACACTGTAAAAACATATGAACTACATAACTCAATTAGAGCCAAGCAAAAGATGCAATTTACATGGACTTCTGCAAAGCCTCTGCAAAGCTTACCAAGAGGTCACTTCCTGACCTCTGCCAAGATCAAGAACTGTAGCAGGGAATGGGAAGGTTAGCCTATTTCTCTGAGCTTCCTATTCCCCACTACTGTATTTGACCTTGGCAGAAGGGAAAGGAAGAAGCAGGAGAGGAAGTAGAAAACACATGAACATTGGGAGTTGACTACAACTTGAAAGCACAATCAATAATGCCATGTGAGATAGCACATAATCAAGGATGAAACGTTGGAGGTGCACAAGTGGCTGACAAGACCAAAAAAGGAAGAAAAGTTATTGTCAACTGCTAGACACCAGTTTCAGATTCTTTTTTAAAGTATTTATTTTATGCAGCTAGGACAATATAAGTGAGGCTCCTCTAAGAGGCAGTGGCGACAACATAGCAATGCTGAAATGAGATTTCCAATAGTAGAGCAGCTATTATTTCATAGTATATCTTCTTCATAAATGTCAGGAAACATAAATTGATTTAAGTCTGTAAACTGCATGAGGCAGACCCATGAACCAAATTGGGGGAGGGGTCCTGTGAGGAAGTGTGGCATCACTGTACATTTTGATTGGAAATTATTTGACAAGTTAGATAGAAGATAGATAGATAGACAGACAGAGGAGAGAGATATATATTATAGAAATAGCACTTAGACTTATATACCTCTTCACACTGCTTTACAATCCTCTATAAGTGGCTTACAAATCAGCCTATTGCCCCCAATAATCTGGGTCCTCATTTTGCCATCTCAGAAGGATAGAAGGCTGAGTCAAACTTGAGCTTCTCAGAATCAAACTCTTGGAAAAACAGGACTTGGATGGATGGATGGATGGATGGATGGATGGATGGATGGATGGATGGATGGATGGATGGGCGGGCGGGCGGGCGGGCGGACGGGCGGACAGACAGACAGACAGACAGACAGACAGACAGACAGACAGATAGATAGATAGATAGATAGATAGATAGATGATAGACAGACAGACAGATAGGGATACATGGATGGATGGACACTGTTTACAAATGATTGACTTGAAGATCTTATAATACATCACTTTTTACTGAATTAAGATGGAATCAAAGGTTAAAAATTGAAGGTCTTTACAGTTTGGGGCATATATCACTGAAATGTTTAATTTTAGGATTGTTTTTATAGGCCTCAAATGCTAGTCCATCGTTACCTTTTATAGCAGTGAAATGAAAACAGACAGTGGAAAGAATCAAGAGGCAATTGCATAAATGCCTTTGGGTATCTATTTCCATCTGGATAATTACTGTGTATGTCTTTGCAGCTCAAAAGGTGAGAGGATTTTCTCTCTGGGTCTGCGCCTTTTCATTCCACACTGCCACTATTTTTGGCCTTTAGCCACTATCACAGTATTTACCAGCAAAGGTCTAAAACCATACAGCAAATCTCAATTCAAGAGCTACTTAATCTATGGCAAAGTAACTAGGAGAGCCTTTGTGTTTGACTGCAACACTGTGGGGGAACTAAGAACTTGGCTGACAAATTAGACAAAAGATATTGCTAATCCTATTCACTGTATACTGTTGAATATGTATGAAGTGGATTTATAACCAGTTGCTGAAGAGTTACTTTATTACAGACTTCATTTGCAAAATAATAATAAAAAAGAAGCTATTCCACAGCAGGCACTTTTTTTCTTTTCTTTTCTTTTTTTAAAACGATTTTCAAAGTTTCTTGTTCATTATATTTTACCCACATATTGACTTGGAAAATGTTGTAGCCCAGTTTGTCAAATGTCATATTTTGACTCTGTTTGTTTACTCTGCTTATGATTGTCAGCTTGGGGTTTTTTAGTAATTCAAAAAGATTTTTGTTTTGTTCCAAAATATTTTTGAAATGTGTTTTCAAGAGTATGTACAAGTATGTACTTCAAGTCAATTCTCATAGTATATATCTTGGCAGGAGCCACTTGCACAGATCAATTTTTGGAAACCTTTTAGAGGAGTGATGGTGAACCTATGGCACGGGTGCCACAAGTGGCGCACAGAGCCATATCAGCTGGCACAGGACTCATTGCCCTAGCTCAGCTCCAATGTGCATGGGTGTGCCGGGCAGCTGATTTTTGACTCGCAGAGGCTCTGGGAGGCAATTTTCGACTTCTAGAGAGCCTCCAGGAGGATGGGGGAGGGCGTTTATTTTCCTTATCACAAGGATTTGCCCAGCTGCCCTTGCTGCCCTTGTCCCAAAGTGCTGCCTCCTCCTTGGCACAGTCCACCTGGGCATCGATTGAGGATGTCCGCCCCACTGACACCTAGTCTTCTCTGACACCGCTCATCCTCCACTATGAATTGGACACCTTGCATAAGATGGTGCAAGACCATGGAGCTTTCAGCCAGCCTTGGGTGGCCCAACCGAATGGACAGACAGCTTTGGTATGTCCCATCCTTGGAGGCTAGCTCCACCCACAATGGAAAAGGGGTGTTGGACTTACCTGATAGACCTTTTAGTGTAGGGTGAGACTAGCCCCCTTCTTCTTTGTGCTGGCTATCTGTGATAACTCAGTTGTGTATATGTGTATATAGGCTGACTGTTTGGGGAGCTGCATGCAGAGCCTGACATTCATCCTTTGCCGAAGAGGGGATATCGAGGCAGAGGGACAGATTTTATTGTTTCAAACTCAATCCTGATTGGCTAGTGTGCAGTGTCATCCCATCCTTGGAGGCTAGCTCCACCCTACGAGAAAGGGCATACCAGGTAAGTCCAATGCCCTTTTTCTGCTAACCTTATAGCTATGTAATGTCAGCTAACAGAGCTATAGACAGACTTATGAACAAGGACCTGAAGGCCCATTATGAGCAATTATTATTACATTTTCTTCAAACAGTATCACAGATAACTAACCAAGGCATCCTAGTTTTAGCCAGACTGAGAAAGATGAAAACAAGCAAGCAGAAGCTTATCATAGACACATGCATGCAACCGATGTGGTGTAAAATTATATTTTTAAATAACCCAAATACATCATCTGGGAAATTTCCTTGGCATTTCTATGGGTAACTAGCAATGCTTTATGCCACCATAAGGAGTTTCATTACCTATCACCTCATCTCCAGAAAGTTAACATGACTTCAGTAGCAGCTCAGAGAGATTCAGGCAGAATTACAATATCTGTTCATTTTGTACCTGTGATCTCACAACATGTTAATCCATGTTTCATATTGTGATTACAGTATTGCAATTGTTCTAAATGAGTCTGCCCAGTAGTGGGTTCTAAAACCTGTTGCTTCTGGTTTGTGTGCATGCGTGTGACACTTCTGCACATGCGCAGAAGTGTCCTGGATTGATGGATGGAGCACCCCAGATGAGAGGCGGAGTATTTATTTATTTATGTATTGATTGATTGATTGGTTGATTGATTGATTGATTGGCTATACATTGATTGATTGATTGATTGATTGATTGATTGATTGATTGATTGGTTGATTGGTTGATTGGTTGATTGGTTGATTGGTTGATTGGTTGATTGGTTGATTGGTTGATTGGTTGATTGGTTGATTGGTTGATTCATTCATTCATTCATTCATTCATTCATTCATTTATTTATTTATATAAATAAGACTCCGAGGAGTATGCTGGGCAGGTGGATGGAGCATCCTGGTTGGGTGGGCAGAGCATCCCTCTGCTGCTGCTATTATCAGTTCGCAGCACTGGGCTGAACCAGGAGCAACTGTCCGTTTGGTTGGCCCCTGATGATGGTTTGGAAGCAACAAAATACAAGAATGCAGCAATAGCAACATGACATCAACATAATAGGAGCAGTGTTGATTGATTATTTTTTTCCTAGATCCTACTCAAGTTTATGGCTATAACCAATAAACTCCTTTATGATCTGGCTCCCAGCAAGATTATTCCCTCATGTGAAATCAGCCCTGACCTGTATGAATGATGACAAAGTGAACATCTCCCTGGAAGAGATTAGGAAGTAGAATAAGGCCTCTTCAGTGACTTCCTCATCCCTATAAAACAGCTTCACCACAAAGTGAGATTGGCCTGCTGTGTTTGAATTTTTCAACATCTTGTTAAGACCTTTCTTTTCTGCTATTTCTTTGGCAACATTGATGTTTTGATTTCATTGTTTGAAATGTGTTATTTTTATTTTCATAGAGTGGATTTTTCAATTTGTGAGCTGCCTGGAGCCTATTGTTTGGGGCCCCATTCATATTTCTCTAAATTATATAAATTCCAATTATATCTTATGTTCAGATCTAATTGCTGTAATGCACTCTTATAATATTTTTTTCCTATTTTTATAATATTATTTTCTCCTGGAAGAATCTAAGACAGGGAAAAATAATGCTACATAAAACTACCATAATAAAACAAGCAACCCTTTAAAGCTTCACAGAAATATAAATGTTCAACTTTTACAAAGTATTACAATAGACAGCTTAAAAGTCAGACAAATCCTTGAAGAAGCTTTTTGGTTACTGGTGACATAAAAATTGTAAACTGAGATTGATTATAAGAATCAGAATCAAATCAATTGTTGAAGTGCAGTTGAATCATCTAGGACTCCTGTGGATTGTGGGACAGACAGACCATAATCTGACTGATGTTAACTATACAAGATAAACATAGAATGTACAGGTATTTCCTCTTATAATTGGTTTAGTTTCTTCTATCCAAAAAAGTAAGCATCCCATTAAAAAAATTGTGAAGAGCAGAATTTAAAAAAATTAACTTAACTTAAATTAAAGTTATTTAAAGTAAAGAATTTAAGAACAATAGAAATAGGATCATCAGCCATCTATTTCCCTTCCTCCAAAGATATTCAAATCTGTGGGACCAGATTACTTGCATCCTAGGATACTGAAGGAATTTGCTGATGACCTGATCAATCCTGACAAATTATCATGAAGACTCTCTGAAGACTCGGGCGGCTTACAAAATATAAAAACAGTATATGATTAATTAAAATTAAAATTAAGAATTACCTTTTAAAAACTAAAAAAGCCTATTAGCATACACACATGTCCACTCAAACCAGCCCACTATACACTCATTGGCCAGGGGGTGAAATCTAATGACCCCAAACTTGGCAGCATAAATGAGTCTTTAGACTCTTAGGGAAGGTGGGGAGAGTGTATTCAACTTACTTACAAGTAGAGCTATATTCAGCTTACTTACAAGTAGATATTCAACTAATTCAGGTTACAAGTAGATACAAAACCAATCCAGGTTTCTAGTAGATACTAAACCTATCCAGGTTTCTTTGTATCACTATCTCAGTTCTACTCAATATCTAACTCATGCTCAAACTGCTCTAGCCAACTAACCTCCATCAACAACAAACAACCAATGACCAACAAGATCAACAAGGGAATGGTGAAGTTGATCTGCATATTATAATGCTCTGGCCAATAACATTGCCGTTCACACCCAATGACTCAGCATGAGCATGCTTTGCATTCTACATTACCTTATATGGTAACACATTTCTACGTTTACCTTATAAGTTCCTACAATGAAATATCACCCATGATTGCTATTCCTAACATTTTATTTATTTAATATGTGACTCTGGGTGACTTAAAGGCTATTATATAAAAAGACAAATAGAGAAATAATTAAAATATTAAAACTACAAAAATTACCAATTTTAAAATGATACCAAAAAACCCCCCAAGAGATAAATAGCAGTGATGAGCACCTCACATGGGGCCCCAAGTCAATTGGTAAACCCAAGTTTTAATGTCCTCCCGAAGGCCAAAAGTGTGGCAACAGTTTTTACCTCTGGCTGTAGAATGTTTCACAGGGATAGTGCCCCAGTGGAAAATAACTTCTCCTTAACCCTATCTGCATGATAAAGTGGGGCACTTGGAATTTAAATACCAATTCAGCAACAATTAAACTCATTTAAATCTGAGTGAAACAGGATCTTTCCTTATAATGACATCACTTTTTAAATGCCTTTCCTTTAATTTCACTATGCTGTTTGTTATTTAAATACTTCTTTAAGAGGTTTTAAAATTTAATTGCTGATGTTCATATTCCAATTCTATTTTTTCCAATCCCACAGCAAATCATACAATAAAATGCAATTAGATGTATCAACAATACATTAGATAGTCAAGTAAACTCTCCAAATCTGGAGATGAAAGTGTTTCTTGGATGATAAGTTAGCATTTTGTTTGAAGATCTACCAAAGACATTTAGGTTTACAAAGTGATTAATTATAGAAACAAAAGCACTAGAATCTAGTTATATTGTAACAAATACATAATCTATCAAAAATGTAACTTTGTTAATGCAAACATGACAGCTCTTTTCCTCAAAGGAAACCCACAATTAAAAACCTCCAGAAATTAGCTTTTATCCTCGAAGCCAGTACTAATTTATTATGAAAAGTTCTAACTTCATTTTCTAATAAATTAGCATTAAAACAATAAAATAACTGACTGCCCTGCAAGGGGAATGTGTAATTTGGTGGAAAGAGGTGAAATGTACAATTTCAGGGTTGACATTTCAATATCTTGAATATTACTTTTCCTTTTATTACCATCTCTATTTATACTTGCTATGAATTAATTACTACAGTTTCTCCGGTTTGAGTTTGTCATGAAATGAAAAGAGGTCTGTCACTTTTGTCTCATCAGTGAATCAAGTAAGTAATTTTCTTTGCTGGGTACAATCTACTAGAAACTGGATTTCTGGTGCGAACATGAAAGGAAAGAGCTCTTGTGCAGTTTCCATTCATTTCAAGGCATTAAAAAAAATACAGCTAACTTCACAATCCCTAGGGAGCTGGTAGGGAACAATGAGATGGCTAGACTTGCTCATCTCTATCCTCCTGGATTTGGGATCACAAAAAAGGAAGGTAGATATGATTGACTAGTTTAGCTTGATGGTTTTTTATGGAGTGTTGCTCTTTTACTTGACCCCACATTGTGATGTGCCTTAAACATAGCTTACTGAAAGGCCAAAATTGACTGTCCTCAACAAATACATTTGGCCACAAATACTGGACTCATTCAACACCCAGTACCAAACCCAGCAAACAGTGACAGGGAATAGTGTGAACCACAGACAATATCTCCAACATAACTCCCAGAGACCCATTAGATCGCACAGAATCGACCTTCTCCAGGTCCCATCTACTAAACAATGTAGGTTGGCGTGACCATGGGAGCAGGCCTTTTCTGTTGCTGCCCGGTTCTATGGAACCAACTCCACTCCCCCATGTTTGCATGGCTACTGGCCTTTCAAAAAGCTGTTAAGACCTGGCTTTGCCGACAGTCCTGGGGGCCGTAAATCTTAACATCTGACACACCCGAATTATGCTTGACTGGTATGTATATTGTTGTTTGATTGGATTTAGGGTTTTCTATATGGGGCTATTTTACTTGGGTTTATTACTGGGGTTTTATAATTATTGTTATGCATGACTTCTTTTTATTATTGTACTATTTATTGTTTTTTATTGTTGTGAGCCACTCTGAGTCAAACGGGATTGGGCAGCATAGAAATCAAATAAATTACATTACATTACATTACATTAAATCAAATCTATTCTCTACTCAAATATGGCCAAAGTGAAAGAATGAAGAGAACGTGGTGACCCAGTGGCTTTGAAGCTGGTTCATTGCCAATCAGATTGCCTTACTTTGAGTGCAGTCTACTTCTGCAATTCTTCTGCAGGAAAAAGACTAGTGAGATCTTTCCATCAGTTGTGGCAGAATGCTAACTCTAGCAGTGTTTTTTCCCTCAGCTGGCATCTTCTATCTATCCACAGGAAAGACATGATTAGGGCAACACTTCACATGGATCCTCTCCATTGAGTAAAAGTTCCAATTCAATATATTGAGCAAATATTTTGTTTTCAGCAAACAAGACTCTAGCACAGTGATGGCGAACCTTTTTTTCCTTGGGTGCCGAAAGAGCGTCTGTGCATGGTATCACACATGGGCGAGTGCCCACACCCATAATTCAATGTCTGGGGAGGGCCAAAACACCTTCCCTCAGCCCCCCAGAGGCCCTCTGGAGGTCAGAAATGGCCTGTTTCTCAACTTCTGACAGGCCCAGTAGGCTCGTGTTTTGACCTCCCTGGGCTTCAAAGGCTTCTGTGGAGCCAGGTGAGGGTAAAAATGCCCTCCCCTGGATGCTCTTTGGAAGCCAAAAACACCATCCCAGAGCCTCTGTGAGCCAAAAATCAGCTGGCCAGCACTCACATGCACATTGAAGCTGAGTTAGGGCAACGGCTCACGTGCCAGCAAATATGGTTCCGCATGCCACCTGTGGCACCCGTGCCACAGGTTCGCCATCACTGCTCTAGCATATTACTCAACCATGCCCACACAAACATTTCTATTTTTTAAAAAATATATTTTATTGGTTTTTTTCAAAATGACAGACATAACAAATAAAACATACAACATTTAGTGGAGCTACAGTCGCTCCGCTCAGGTCTTCATCATAATAATAAAGAAGTAAAAAAAATTATCTATAAAATACATATTGTTATATAGAATAAAAATATCAATTTTAATATATAAATCTAAATCTATATCAAAATTTGTCTTATACAATTCTAATACTGAATTCAAATATGCTAAATAATATAACAACACGCTTATCTCTTTTTCCTTGTTTCCCACCAGGTATATACTTTCTGCCAGATATCATAAAATTCTGATTCTTCTTGGTTGTTTAACCGTCTCGTCATCATATCTAACTTGGCACAGTCTAAAATCTTCTTGAGAATATCTGTTTATTTTGGAATCTCAATATCTTTCCATTTTTGTGCAAAGGCTATCCTAGCTGCTACTAATATATGAACTATTAAGTAGTATATATATTTTTTATATTTATAGTTTGATCTGCCTAATTAAAAAAATCCTGGTGTTTTCTTAATTTCTAGTTGTGTTATTTCTCTCAACCATTTTTCTATTAAGTTCCAATATTCTTTAGCTTTTGAGCACGTCCACCAACAATGGTAATAGGTACCTATTTCTGTTTTGCATTTCTATTAACATGATTGCTTTCTTTTACTGCTTTCCAATTCTTCCTTCCTTTTTTCTTTTTCATTTTTTAAAAATTTCCTACTTCCTTCCACACAGAAATATAATCATATTCTCCATTTAGGCCAGCAGAATTAACAGAATAATAAATGCAATACCTATGACTTTATATTATATGGTCTCCTTAAAAAGCTAGAGCAAAATGAAGATGATCTGATGAGATAAATCTTAGAAGGTTAATAGCTTTTTTTTTTAAATCAATCTTTGCAAAAGAAAAAGGATAAATAGCTTAGTAGATGAAGTGCTGGCCTCTCACCTTTGTGAGCAGAGTTCAAGTCTAAACTATGTGGGTCCTAAGTAACATGGCTTTACTGGGCTGAGATCAGTCTCTAGTGGGCAGGAATCTGTATTACAAGATTCCAGTTTGTAATTTGCTATATGGGAGAGGGGGAGCAGTACTGATCTACTAAGGCACTCAAAGCTGCCCATCATTTCCATAACAAGCAGCAGAAACAGGCTGGAGTGAAAACAAACCACAAATAAGTGGCTTAAAATAAACATACCTACACCATGCTGTTTGCAACATTCATCCTGTTTTAATCCTATATGAGACTTGTAACACATGTATTTGCAACTGTTGTGCGCAAGCAATAATTCTTAATGGATTTTATCAATTGCATTCTGGCAACAAAAATAGTCAGTGGCATTGTCAGGATGAAAAGAATCTGTGTTTTTTTAAAAAAAAATGGCATATGTGTGTTTCATTGAAAATAATGATCTTTAAGAAAATTCATTTACTGACAATAGATATGTCCACATTGCCCTTTCTTCCTGAATGTAGGTTGCAGCAATTAAATTGATGGTGTTAGATCTTGAGACGAGGAAGACAAAAAGTATTAGGCATTTTTACCACTGATTCAAGCAAAGAACTGGACTCAGGTTATTTCAGCAGTGCAGTACGATACAGCATAAAACGTGAACTCATGCCTCAAATGTTTTGACTAAAAGTGCTTAAATTTTTTAAATTTTTTCTTTGCTTTCTAATGAGGACCCGGATTGTGGGGGCAATAGCCTAGCTCTGTTAAAAAAGTGCTATTGCTAACATGTTGTAAGCCGCCCTGAGTCTAAGGAGAAGGGCAGCATAAAAATTGAATAAATAAATAAATAAATAAATAAATTATTCTTACTCTTGTTTCTTAACAGTAAATGAGCCAAATCTGTTTCAGAAGTAAGTTTATTCCATATATTAGCCTTAAGAACACCACAGATTCCAGACCTCACTGAAGGTTAATTGTAAGACTGTAAGTAAAAAAACTGGCGTGCATCAAGATGGAAAGAAATCAGTTTGGAAAACTATTATGTTTGGGTCAAAGCATTTTGAATGTGTGAACTGAATGTAAGAATGAAGGCTTCAGAGATTATAAGTGTATTTTCTATCAGTTGGGCTAAGGTGAAAACTAAATAAGGATAAATTCAGATAGCCAGTTAAATCAAAGCAGAAGGCTACAAGTTTATTTAAATCTTGTTCTCACTAAGTGGTACCCCAATGCTTTATTAATAACCATTATTTACAGCTAATTCAAACCACCTGCAAATCCCTTTGTTTTGATCAAAGCATCTCTTCTCCTTTCCCCTGCTTCCCAAAGGATTAATAGATGGCTTTGTAAATTGTGAGATAATATGTTAAAGGTCATGAGTTAATGCATCCTATGGAACTTTTTCTCTTCCTTTCTCAAATGGGTAGTCGGAATATGTCTGCTCTCTGTCTCCAAGTCCTTTGTAACATGGTTTATAACTAAATTTAAAGTATTGTGTGCATGTGTGTGCGCACACTCATGCACAGACATATACAGACATCTTTTAAAAGATTATTAAAACCTTTCTATAATAATGTATTACCATCTTTGCCTGAATCAAAGTAAAACTATCACTCCTTTTAAATTAAACTATCCACAAAACACGCATTTACTTTCTGCTATAGAAAATGCTAATAATGCTTTTAGAATGGTATTTAAAAAGTCTAATTATATCATTTAAAAACTGAGACCAAAGGGCAAACTAAATTCTCCTCACATAAATCAGACTTTTTTCTTTATTCCAATGACTTAAAAACCTCAAATGCGGTAATTTTAATAGCAATGAAGGAATGAATAAGTCATAACTCCACCTGATCACATAACTGTCTATAACTGTTATTAAATGCTCGAAAATAAGTGAACTCATCATGTTTCAGTGCTGCTTTTAGCTAATCTAAGATTCTCCTCATTTAATCATGCAGAAAAGACTTCAGTGCAGTTTTAGACCCACAGCAAGGTCACTTCTTTCCTCACCTCAACCAGCCTGCTTTATGCTGATCATTTAAGAACAGCACTTTTGACCTGAAGCTGATGGTCTCTCATAGAAACTGAATGTTTAATCCCAAAGAGCTGTGCTTGAATACAAAATGTGTGTACTGACCGGAGTTATATTTACTGCTAATGGAATCACAAAGAGGAGGAGGGGGGGGAATGTCTATCAGAAGAATTACACACTGTGCCCCTGCCTTGAATTGTAGGAAGACGACTTTTGATATCTGCAGCCACCAACTAATGATTTTAAAACTTGATAACTACTTGGTAAATTTTGACAAATTCCAACTGGCTTGAAAGGTACAGAGATAAAGCACTTCCACTTGTCACTCAATATATAAATCTGATTCTAGCGTTTATATCAAGTTTATTGGTTTTAATACAGTAAAAGGGTTCAAGGAAACAAACAAACCCCACACATAATGTGTACTTTAGCTCCAGCAGTTATTTCAAAAAATCATTCTGCTACTTCAGAAGTAGTGCCTTTGGAATGAAACAGAATCTTCTAATTTCTCCATTAACAAGAATGAAATCATAAAGAACAGAGCCAGGTTTTTTGGACCAAGCCAGGATCATAATTAACCACAGATGTAAGCTTCATGGTTCATTTAGTCCTTCTGACAGCTCAGAGAACCAAATGAAAACAATCAAGAAATATCAACTGGCAAGTTATTAATTCCTGAAATTGTTATACAGTATTTGAACCTTCAATAGTACTGACTGTTTTTTAAGGAATTGAAGAGAACTCAGGCACATGTGATGTACCTTATTATATACCAGATTTAATTGTGATTGAAAAGAGGAAAGAGTGAATAACCAATATGAGGTTATTGTAGAGTAGAAGACAATGAATTGGAGGAGATCACAAAATATAAAGATGTAAAAATCAAAATTGAAAGTATATGGCATAAACTGGTTATTATCAGGTTATTGGTCATACCAAAAAATCTTGGATGGTGCTTAGAAAATCTGTGTATTGACAAAAAAATTATCAATTACAAAAGGACATGCTGCTTGGATTTTCACATATATAACTTAACCCCTTAAGTTCTTGGAATGAACTTGATGCTTATGAATGCCAACACAAGCCAGTTTGATCTAGTGTTCAAGAGACCAGGCTAGAAAATGTAAAATGGTGAGTTCTATTCCCACTTTAGGAATGAAAGCCAATTGGATGATTTTGGACCAGTCATTCTCTTTCATCCCAATCCCTCACAGGGTTGTTGTTATGGGAAAAATAAGAGGAGAGAGGTGTATTAGACATCTATGCTGCCTTATTTATAAAAATCATAAAGGCAGGATAGAAATTAAATAAATAAATACATAATAAAAGAAAGAACTGGCAGTTGTGACTTCATGCTATGTACATAATAATTTTTAAAAATGCAAATAATGTAAATGGAAGTAGAATGAATTTAGCAAAAGAAAGCAAAGAATATAAATAGTAATAGGTGGCTTGGGTGTACAGTGTTCCCTAGATTTTCGCGGGTTCGAACTTCGCGGAAAGTCTATACCACGGTTTTTCAAAAATATTAATTAAAAAATACTTTGCGGTTTTTTTTCCTATACCACGTTTTTTCTCACCCGATGACATCATATGTCATCGCCAAACTTTCATCTGCCTTTAATAAATATTTTTTTAAATAAACTTTAATAAATAAACATGGTGAGTAATAATATGAATGGTTGCTAAGGGAATGGAAAATTGCAATTGAGGGGTTTAAAGTGTTAAGGGAAGGCTCGTGATACTGTTCATAGCCCAAAATAGTGTATTTACTTCCGCATCTCTACTTCGCGGAAATTCAACTTTCGCGGGCGGTCTCGGAACGCATCCCCCGCGAAAAGTGAGGGAACATTGTAGTCCCAAAACATCTGAAGCGCCACTTGAACACTACTGGCATTTACACCATCAATCAAATGCAAAAGGCAATTTGGAACAGCTTACCCCCCTGCAACTATACCTTTAACCAGTGAACAACAACCTTTGCCCAGCTCAGGTCCTTGGGAAGGACTCAATAGTTGGATAAAAATGCCAGATCCAATATATATCCAGTATACATATGGTTGAGCTATAATATATTTAGAGTTATATGTATTGCTATACATATGTGTTGAGTTTACAGAAAAAAATGGGTGCCTCTGTTAAATTAATTCTGGTACCTGTTCTATGGTAATTTATTGGATGATTTTATGGAAAAGGAATTACAGGATTTATGTGGTGTCAAGTTTTTAATAGAATAGTTCAATACTTTGGATTTCAATTCAGAACAATGAGAGATTGAATGCACCAGCTGTATGAAACTTATTAAAATACAAATAATTATCTCTAAATTGCAACAGTCCTAAAAAAAATGTGATTTTTTTTTGTTTCTATTCCCATAAAATATTCTGAAGCACTTCCTTCTGGGTTGAACTGAAAACATTGCACCCCCTATTTTCTTATTATTCTGATTGCCCTTTAAATGGTGGATTTTCAAAAGCACACTTGATTAGGGAAACATCTGGACAGTTAGCATTTCATCTTAAATGAATGAAATGTTATGGAAGCAAATAAAACAATTATTTGAAATTATGTGTTTAGTGTATGTTGTAATAACATAGCAAATCACCTATCTATATTAACCATTAACAATGAAGCTATTTTATACCATTCTGTTAAAATAGTTTCAAACTAAGTAAAAAAAATCACCCAAGTATCCTGCTATAGGTGAGTACTATAGGTGAGTGATACCTTCGTACTTCAGGGTACATGTATAAATTGTGGTAATAAAGTACAGTCATATTTTTGCTCTGGTTATCATTTTTAGTGAAATCAAACATAATATCCTGGGTTCTCTATCCAATTATCTAATCCACGCTACACTGAAGATGATAGTGACATAGAACCATGAAGAAGTGTACTCTGGGCATAACCTCATGTTTCTGAGTTGTCTTAGTGCTTTCATGTCTTTGGTCTGATAGTTCTACAAATTCCCTCCCTGGTTGATACCTCTATATTCATATGAAGGAAGAGGGCAGGCTTAGTATGGAATTTGTCAGGTGTGAAAGATCAGGACCACATGTGACATTCCAATTAACCTTGTTTATTATTACACATGCCTATTCACATAATCTATTCAACTAATGGCACTGGATAAATGTCAACAGAATTCACAAGTGGTTGGACTTGGTTCATTTGTGGCAATGTAGCAACTCCAGGCTGCTAACTCTTTTGACTCCACTGCCAAGTTGCTACCCATCTTCCTGAGGAATTACAACATGTAAGGGCTCTATATTTATGAAAAATTCTCCAGGTATGTTGGAATTGTAATACAACTAATGTTTAGCCAAGTGGTTTAGAGCAGGATTATGGAACTGGCAGCTATATTGCTGAATTGCTCTCAGCATTCTTTACAATTAGTTCCACTTGGTGGTATTAATGGGAATTGTACAGTGATACCTTGTCTTACAAACTTAATTGGTTCCGGGACGAGGTTCTTAAGGTGAAACATTTGTAAGACGAAACAATGTTTCCCATAGGAATCAATGGAAAAACGATTAATGCGTGCAAGCCCAAAATTCACCCCTTTTGCCAGCCGAAGCGCCCATTTTTGCGCTTAATCGCAAAAACACCCAAGTCCTCGAAACCCCACCTTCAGACCTCTGTGTTTTTGCGATGCTGCGATTTCACTGAGGCTCCCCTCACTGGGAAACCCCACCTACGGACTTCCATTGCCAGTGAAGCGCCCATTTTTGCGCTACTGGGATTTCCTTGCTGGGATGCCCCTGCAGCATCACAAAAACACGGAAGTCCAGAGGTGGGGTTTCCCATGGAGGGGAGCCTCAGTGGAATCCCAGCAGTGCAAGAATGGGTGTTTCGCTGGCAACGGAAATCCGGAGGCGGGGCATTCCAGTGGCGGCGGTGGGTTTGTAAGGTGAAAATAGTTTGTAAGAGGTAAAAAAATCTTAAACCCTGGGTTTGTATCTCGAAAAGTTTGTATGACGAGGCGTTTGTAAGATGAGGTATCACTGTAGTTCAACAACTTTTTTAAAAATAATATGGGTGACTGTTTATATGTAAGCTGATATTGTTTGGCTATAATATAGTTTTCTTCCAATTTCTGTTTTTTTTTTTCCTTTTATATGGTTTATGAAAAAATGATGTTGCTCAAGTCCTATTTTTAACTATTTTATTTCTAATATCTGATCTGGAATGTTGAAAGCAGAGCAGAAAGGTGTGCAGAAGAAGATCCTGTTGTACAATAGCTGTTGTCTTGTCCAGCAGCCTGTCTGAAAAATAAAGCCACCAAAACACCCTGACAAGTCAAGTTGAGGCAGCCTTCCTCTCTGAACTTATTGTGTCAATTGTTGTGACACTATAAAACTGCCATGGGGTAATGCCACAAAATCAAACTGTGAGGATAATACCTTACCTCAAGCTTATTTTCTCCTCTAAAAAGGCTTATTTTTGAAACTATCTTGGACAGAACTTTTATCTCCTTGAAAATAATCAATAAAACATCATAACACATGTGAATTAGCTAAAACGAGCATAAATTAAAATGCCAGACCAAATGGATTTGTGGTCTAGACTTCCCTTTGTTCTCCTCTGTGATTCAGAAATTGCCTTGGATCATACATATCTTCACACATTATGTTTTCCAAGTATATTTAAGTCTTTCATGCATGATGATACCAAAGCTTTACAAACATAGGTATTGCATCCATGTATTTATAGCAAGGTGGAGAGAAATTTAGCTGTTCTTGCTTCTAGATAATGTTCAGTCCAAGGACTGCACTGTTGGAGAGTAAAGTAAAGGGGTTTTAATAATGTATCTTTTAAGAAGTTTAGCTTGATTCCAATTTGAAGAAATCAGCTAAACAAAAAATGAGAAAGGGACTAACTTCTCATAAGGATTTTACAGTGCAGTTGTGGGAAATGCTTTGCATTTCATTGCATGAGGGCTTTTTTTTTCACTTTCTCTTGCAATAAGACTCCACATTTTGTCTTTTAGAGTCTCCCAAATATCTCAAAACACATTTAACTTAATTTAATTTACAGTGATCCCCCGAGTTTCGCGATCCCGATCATTGCGAAACGCTATATCGCGATTTTTCCACCCGATGATGTCACTCCCTTCCTTTCTCATCTTTCTTTCTCTCTCTCTTTCTCTATCTTGCTTCTTCCTCTCTCACACTCTCTTCCTCCCTCTCTCATATCTTTCTTTCCTTCTCTCTCTTTCTCTATCTCTCCCCCTCTTGCTCTCGAGCGGCAAGCGAGCGGCCGGGCGAGCGGATGACGGGCAAGCGGCAAGCGGCAAGCGATCTTGGGGTTTCCCCTTTGCCTGGGCGGCGGGAAGACCCAGGGAAGGTTCCTTCGGCCGCCCACCAGCTGATCTGCTCAGCAGCGCGGCAGCAGCGAGGAGCCGAAGATGGGGTTTCCCCGTTGCCTGGGCAACGGGGAAACCCCATCTTCGGCTCCTCGCTGCTGCCGCGCTGCGGAGCAGATCAGCTGTTGGGCGGCCGAAGGAACCTTCCCTGGGTCTTCCCCAGGTCTTCCCCGCCGCCCACACGCAAACTCCACCATCTGCGCATGTGCGGCCATGGAAAAAGGGGCGCGCATGCGCAGATGGTGTTTTTACTTCCGCACCACTACATCCAGAAATATCGATTATCGCGAGGGGTCTTGGAATGGAACCCTCGCGATAATCGGGGGATCACTGTATTCTACTTCTATGCTGCCCAATCCCATAGGACTCAGGGCAGCTTACAACAATAAAAACAATACAATGATACAATGATAAAAATAAGTTGAACAACAAAAATAAATTGTATTGGCAGTTCTGTGCTAGCAAAAACTTCAGAAGAGAAGGATTTAGGGGTAGTGATTTCTGACAGTCTCAAAATGGGTGAACATTGTGGCCAGGCAGTAGGGAAAGCAAGTAGAATGCTTGGCTGCATAGCTAGAGGTATAACAAGCAGGAAGAGGGAGATTGTGATCCCGCTGTATCGAGCGCTGGTAAGACCACATTTGGAATACTGTGTTCAGTTCTGGAGACCTCACCTACGAAAAGATATTGATAAAATTGAAAAAAGACGGGCTACAAAAATGGTGGAAGATCTTAAGCATAAAACTTATCAGGAAAGACTTAATGAACTCAATCTGTATAGTCTGGAAGACAGAATGGAAAGGGGGGACATGACTGAAACATTTAAATATGTCAAAGGGTTAAATAAGGCTCAGGAGGGAAGTGTTTTTAATAGGAAAGGGAACACAAGAACAAGTGGGCACAATCTGAGGTTAGTTGGAGGAAAGATCAGAAGCAACGTGAAAAAATATTATTTTACTGGAAGAGTAGGTGCTTGGAACAAACTTGCAGCAGACGTGGTTGGTAAATCCACAGTAACTGAATTTAAACATGCCTGGGATAAACATATATCCATCCTAAGATAAAAATACAGGAAATAGTATAAGGGCAGACTAAATGGACCATGAGGTCTTTTTCTGCCATCAATCTTTTATGTTTCTATGTTTCTAACAAACATCCATACCAACAAACATAATTCAGGCACATTTGGTGTTAAAAATTCATGGCCCCCAGGCCTCTCAGCAAAGCCAGGTTTTAACAGCTTTTCAAAAAGCTAGGAAAGTGGGAGCAGTGTGAACATCAAGGGGGAGCTGGTTCCATAGAGCCGGGGCGGCAACAGAAAAGGCCTTCCTACATTGTTTAGTCGATGGGACCCGGAGAAGGCCAATTCTGTGTGATCTAATGGGTCTCTGGGAAGTATGTGGCAGAAGATGTTCCCGTAAATAGTCAGGCCCTAAGCCATGTAGGGCTTTATAGGTGGTAACCAACACCTTGAATTGTGACTGGAGACTAATCAGTAGCCAGTGCAGGAAGGATGTAAAATATCCTCCCAAGCTTCAAAGATCTGGGTTTTTAAAAAGAAAAATGACAAGCTATGATTGGAGAATTTTATGGCCAGCAGTTATGGCCAGCATTTAATATACGCTACAAGCCTGAAGATGACGGAGTAAAATGTTAGTTTCCGAAATTTGTACTCTTATGATGACGGCTTACAACAATTCTTTCAACCTAGGTTTTAATGTTCAAAAACTCTACATGGGGAATGGATATATTTCAATGAAAAATGCTGAGATGCTGGTTGGGGGGTGGAGAAGATGGGTAGTCCCACTATTTTGCTTGCAATTGTGCCCACTGCCCTAAAAAGAAACAAAAGGTGGTAATCTGGGTTCTTAGAAATATTGTACCTTGATAGTTAGGAGAACTGGTAAGAAGTATGGATGATCATCCATACTTCTTACCAGTTCTCCTAACTATCAAGGTACAATATTGGGGAACAAGGGAAAGAGATATTGGGGAACGAGGGAAAGAGATAACTACTTAGTCAACAAGAGAGGAAGAGCTTCCAGTGGCTTGCAAGATTATATCAATGTAGCCTTACAATAAAGGACAATTAATTCATCTAGTTGTGTCTCATACCTGGGAGGATTGACATCAATCTTAAAAGTCTGAAAGTATAAACTTCCCACCACCACTTTTTACTGCATGGACCATTAGGGGGGTCCTTGCTAAATGTCTTGTTCTGACTGTTATGTCAATTGGGGTTCCTGCCCCTCTTGTCTGATTGATCCTAGGCAGCATATCTTCCCCTTTTCCCCCAAGGTCATTCTCACAGTCCATTACACACACTGACCACAACTATCATAGTAGCCATATTGTAAGAGCACCAGCGACGTATTCTTACACACACTGACCACAACTATTATAGTAGCCATATTGTAAGAGCACCAGCGACGTTCTTAAAAATTATTATTATTGTTGTTGTTGTTCATTGTTGTTGTTAATATTATTACTATTACTATTACTATCACTATTACTATTACTATTACTATTACTATTACTATTACTATTACTATTACTATTACTATTAATTAGATTTGTAAGCCGCCCTTCTCTGAAGACTCGGAGAATTAAAATGAATATACCAGCAAAAAAGATTATTTGTCATGTCTTATAAAATACAATGCACTGACTAGCATTGCTTGCTTGATGATGAATGGTAAAACACTGGTCTTGAACTCCTATGAACTGCGGCTGTCAACATGATCATAATAGCCATATAGGATTCTTTATTCATTTGTCTGCTACATACATTGGGGAAATATTCACAATCGGAACTGAGTTTTAGTTTTTTTTAACTGATTTGTACAATCTCATTTTTGATCTTAAATATCAATAAGAGTTCAGAAAATTCTTTGCAAGAGAAATATATTTTTTAATTCCGAATATACAATATCACTTTTATGCTAATGATATATTTTTGAATTCAACTGTATTTCTGCTTCATTTATTATTACATTAATTCAGAATTCAACAGTAGATTTATTAGCAATTTGCTGATGAGCTTTGGAGACACATCTCTTGAGTATTAAATTATTTCACCAACCATTAACTGCTCCTTCTTGCTAATTAATACTTTTGAGTTGTGAATACCAATATAACACATGTTACCATTTTAGTTTCTAATCTGGATGACTGACCTCTTTTATCCCAAGAAACATGGGAAAGGTTGATTAAAAAATATTATTTTTATTCTCACATGGATAAACATAATTTTTGGAGAGTTCATTTTATGTATGTAGTAATATCTTTATAATCAACAATTATTTTGCCCATTGAAAGTTGAATAGCTTTCCTCCCAAAACTAGGTGTACTTTCACACATATACTACAGACACATATTGCAAGGTAAGGGGGGGAAATGATCCTTGCTCGTTCTGTTTCTAATTTCTGTACTAATATTTACATCTAAGATAGCAAATTCTTTTCAAGAATTAGCCCATAGTAATTTCCATGTAAGTAACATGGTATCTGGATAATCTCTACATTAGCTCCACCCTAGTAAATCTAAGTGGAAGTTGATCATTTTTAAATTGCCTTCATCCTTAAAAATTGTGATCTGCAGTTGTTTCTCGAAATAAATGACCAAACTGGTTAGAATTCAAGAATACCCAAACTGTAATTTAAAAATGTAATCAAGACTACTCTATGACTACCATGTTTGAACAATATTTCCCCATCAGATGTTAATAGCTAGGGGGGGAAATTTCAGGGAAATTGCAAAATAAAATAGTTATAGTTTTAGGCTGAGATATCAAACTGACTGATTGGATTCACATTCCATCCTTCTATTTATGTAAAGCTATTAATAAAATTCAAAATGAAAGTAGTTGATTATATCTATAATGGATTTAGCGTAAAACAACTCATTTCATCAGAAAGGGTCTTCTCCATTCTGGGTCTGACATCACTCTTCCCAATTCATATCTCTGTTTTTTCTTAAGAGAAAGAAAATGGAACTAGAAGTGGTTTAACACAAAATCCCTTTTGAAGGCAGAACATCCTTTCAAGATGACCTTTAGTTAAATGTGATTGGCTAATATCAAAGGCCTGAAGACACACCCCAAATTATTCCTACATCGCCAACGGTAATTTCAGAAGAGCTTCTACATTCTATTGAAAGTCCCATTCTAAAGAAAGCTCATAGCTAACTGACATGCTTTGTATTTATAGGCGAAGATCCTAAGATCAGTCCTTGTAAGGATCTCAAAGAGCAATGACCTCTGTCTGAAACCTTGAAGAACTGCTGCCAAACTGATTTAATGCAAGACAATTCCTCGGAGATTTGCTAGAAGTATATCTGACCATTCTGTCATTAAAAATATAAGATTTAGTTGTGAAAAATAAAACATAGCTCACTGAGAACACTTAATAGATATCATGCATTAGTAATGGAAAAATTGATTCAGATTTTAGATTAAATATGCAAAACTTAAGGAATAAGCAAGTATGCAAGGTCTATTAAATACTGTTCTATTACTACTCATCTATTCACTTTCCACTTCAATTTAATTCCTGCCCCTCTCTCTCATTTTAGTTATAATTATTGTATTGGCTATGGTAAATGGGAGAATTGAGAAATTTCCTAGACTCTTGTTATTTAGGTTATTCTATTTTATGAGAGTATCTGAAACTTTCATTGTGAAATGCAATCTTGTATTTAGAATCAGATCGATATTTTGAGTACTTCGTGATTATATACCTTCTAGTTTATGTAACTCCCTTTATTGCCAATTTCTACAAGCAACTAAATAACACAGAATTTTTTTTAAAAAAAAACCAAAACATGTCTTTTGCCAATTGATTTATACAGAAGACTCGTATTTTGTTGACTTAGCTTCTATCATTGCCCATCTTCTTTGCTTCACTGACACAATTTTACACAGTTGTAATTACCAAGATTATCATTAGTATTATAAAGGAGTGTTAACTGCATCTCTCAATGCTGATGCATTTTTCCCTAAGTGCTCATATCTTTTCCAGCATGCCTGTATTGGTGAGGGAGGTGGGCAGGATTGTACTAAAAGGGCTCTTAGGAATGCAAGTTATTTCTATTTGCTAATTATTCAGGCTCTGTAGAGTTGGATAATTCACGATCCTGGATCAAAGAAAATTACAATCAATTTTCTCACCTAAAATAGTCAGATCACCGTTCTGTTTTATAGAAATACCAGTGAAATGAGAGCTGGATGTATTTAACGAAAACTGTTTAGAAACCCAATTCCTCAGCGAGTTGAACTTTAAAAAAAAGAAATGCCAGCTTACATTTATATGTGGGAAGAAGCAATCAACGTCCACTGGGTTTGAGTGGTTAGAAAGCCAAAGTATTTACAGGCACCTTGGCTATGCCAGGGCTCACATTCTTTCTACCTGCCACTGTGAATACAAACTGGCTTCTGAAAATGCTGTCAAATCCAAAGCCAAGTATGTCCTTCATCCAGAAAACTGCTATTAAGAATATCAGTCAGCAGGTGCCCCTTCCTGCCCACCCCCATTGCTCCTACTGCCCAGTAGCCTGCAGTTACTTGATATAGCAGAAAAGCAAAACTGACGGAATATGGTTGTTTGTCTTTCTGTGATGGGGAAGGCATGGCTTTCAGGGCAGCCCCCCGGTGGAAAACAAGTGGGGGGAAATATCACCTCCCAAGTGCAGATCACGATGGGAATGAAGCATCCATTCCATATATTTGAGATGGTGCTGACTTTTCCTTGGTTTTAAATTCTACACGTAAAATGAGTACAGATTATAGGAATGCTCTTCCCTTCCTGAGTTTTAGTTCATAGAGTATGACATAGGCTTTCAAACATGAAAATGTGTAAGGAGCTCCTAATCAATCTTCAGGTTTTGTCCATTGTATCCCGTCATCTGGGATACACACACACACACAAAAGACAACAGTGAATTTGTGGGTTCTTTGTTTATAACTTCCGTTTCAGGATTGTGGACAAAATTACTGTTACAGTAATTTGGGATATTCTGTAGTGTATGTAGGTAGGTACTTTACCTACATTGCAGTGTAACATACACAGTGATTCACTCCAGAGAGTTACTGTATTGCTGCTGCTGCTGTTCTTTTAGAATTTAGCAGGTGGGGGGGAGAGAGAGGAATATGAACCTTTCTGATTTTGAAAACCAGTGAATATGCTCAGTATCTATGTGAAACAATATGAAGCTTTTGCTCTAGGTAGCAAACTTCAAAAGGAACATCATGTCATTTTAATTCTTCCAGATTCTGCAGTTCATTCTTATCAACCTCCATTCCATGTGCAGTTAAATTAACTTTTCATTTTAGATTAACTTTTTATATGCATTTTTAGAAATGTCTTTGCCTTGCTGTTTCCTAGTATAGCCTGGGTCTCCAGCCTTCACACTTTTTAAACCCTTTAAAAACTTCACTTTCATTTACAAAATTATTTTGTTGGAAGACTCTCATGGATGTATTATCAAAATGGTTCAAAATACTCCCGCCCCCTGAAATAATGTTACTATACATTTTATTTACATTAAATGTAAATTGTGGAGCTATGTGTCAACAATTTATCTTTTGATAAATCTATTTTACGTACTGTGGCTTGTAATATTTTACTAAACATTATGTATCAGTCTCCTTTCTCTAACATTCATTTATTCATATTTTTGGGAGGGCCAAAAGCAATATTTCCAATTTTCTGATTCAATGTCCAGCAGCTTTTTCCTTTCTGGTGCTGACCAGATGTAATAATTTTAGAATTTCCTAAACCCTCAACCAGGTGAAAGGAATAGTAGAAAATGTACTGTTCTTTATCATCTCCTGCAAAGTTGAAAAAGGCTATTCTACAAGATTCTTCAATGTTCCCATTCAATTTTCTAGGATAATTCCAGCTATACATAATCTAGAGCTTTTATTCAGCTAATATCTTAGTCTGGAAATATACTTGCTCTAATAAATTTAGATAGACAAGTGAAGAATGCATAGCATCTATAGTAGTTTATTAGTGTGATTAAAACATTGTATTTTTCATATTGGATGTACAATCACCTCCAACAAATTATCTAACAAAACTTGGAAGGTCATATTAGTGATCACATATCTGTAGAAAAAATAACTTAGTGGATTTTCTTCACATATTTGGGTTGAGGTTTTTTTCCCTCTCACTAAGGAAGAATGCTGAAATATATTGGATGATTTACATTCAAATCTTATTGTAAAATGTATCTTAGATAAGGATGATACAGTGTCAGCCAGGTAGCTCTAAAGTAGCATTGGCTTAGTGACTGCAACTGTATAACTGCAATTATTTCGGAATTTCTTTGGTCCATTTTCTCCTCCATATGATATCAGCAGGAATGCATGCAGTCAGTCAAGTATAGTTTAATGAAACCTTTGCAAATCCACTGCACCATTCATCTAAATGAATCTCTCCCATGCCTAAATGGAAAATATTGAAGCACAAATATTTTTGTGTTTGGGAGAGATTCTCCAGGGACATGTGCACATATAATGGAAGCTGTGTGAGTAATGAGTGACAGTTTCTTAAAGGTTAATATTTTCTTTAATCTATTTCCATAACAGGAAAAAGAGGGGGAGGAAAACTACGTTAAGCACAAGGTGTGCTTTGGGGATTAGAAAAACAATCTTCGCTGTTATGTATATCTAAGACTACAGGGAACAATATGAATAACACAAACAGACTTTATTATATTGCACGAAATATAGAAATGTCTTAAATATGTTTCACTCGGTTATTTAAGAGAGAGGGAGTGGAGCGCAGGATTCGTTAGAATTTTTTTTTTTGCTTCCTCCTAAAAACTAAAATTGTCCATAATATTGGACTAGCCTCTTTGATTGTCATGTAAAGTAATGAAACCATTAAATGCACAGTATTAAGCAGAGACAAGATGCAATTAGCCAAGAAATTACTCTGATCTCGGTGACATTTTCGAAAAATCATAATACAATATACATGGGAAGACATGATTGGCAGACTAATCCAGTTTTGATGGAATGTAGTCCACATAGTGAGAGTAAAGCAGTACATGACCAGATAAAACTCACAGCTGTGGATCCCTGATATGTCCTTACAGCCTTGTCACCCTGGAAATTCCTCAGGTTTAAAAGATGATGAAAGTATCGACCATTAATGACAGGATCATCCCCTACCCTGAAATAAAATGTACTAATCCCTTTTGCTAGGTCTATGAATTCCTAATATAAATTATATAAACTCTAGTAATTCATCTCTGTTAGCACAGTTGTGTTTGGAAATTGTACAGCAGTCTTTGCCCTGTTTGAAATGCCAGATGAAAGGAAGACATGTTCGTTTAAGCTATGGTATAAAAGTAATTTAACAGAAGGAACAGAATAACTTCTGGATAATGAGCACAAGATATGGAAGGAAATGGTAAAGTTTTAAAGTGGAAGGAAGAAGAGGCTGAGTGAAATGGGGGGGTGGAGAATAGATATATAAAAATAGAGTTAAAAATGGTTTTAGCAGTTAAGGTGATTTAGTGCCAGAGTAAAGAATGCTGTACAGTTTGACTTTAGAGAAAAACACAGAATGGCTGTCTATGTCTTACAAATACTTGGTCTGGAAAGTCCCCTTTATTTAAAAAAAAAGAATCATTAAAAGAATGAATTGCAAATGCCTTTGGATAAGGCAAGTGGCAGAGAGAGGATGCCCCTTAAATATTCATTAGAAATAACATTAGAACAGTTGCCAATTTAACATGTACAATCCTTTGTAATACAGATTGTGCTTACATAGGCTACTGCGTTATAAGGACGTTCTACACTGTTGTTGGGATTGGATCCAAATGGATGCTTTCTGAATCTATATGACATACCTTTTCCCTGAAAAGTAGCAAGCAAACATGATGCTTTTTACACAATCTGTTTAGCTCGGCATTCTCTCTCTGACTTAAAGGGGCTCTCCAGGGTCTCAGGAGTAGTCCTCCTCCAACCGGGTCCTTTTAACTGGAAATCTTGAGTATCGATTCTTGCCTGGAAAGACTGATGTAATGGTATTTTGGAACCATAGAGATTTGCATTTTAAGTAGCTGGGCATCCCTCCATGAACAGCCTCTTCACAAGTTCAAATAGGAGCCAAGAGTCTGAAACCATTTGTAACCTAGGATCTTTCAATAAATCCTGGTAAAGAAACTGTAGAAGTTTTACTGGGTATTCTACCTGATGCTTGGGGATTCCCTGTAATTAGGATAGTTAAATATAATTTCTAGTCTGAAAAAAATAGGGAAAATGTGTGGTTTAATAAAACATCAGCATACACAAATCACAATTACCTTATGAAAGAAAAAGGGGATCCAGAGATATTTCTGATATTCTCAGACCTGTGCCTGGAGTATTTGTGAATCTGTGTCAAGTCATTCTAAAAGTTAATCTTGTTGTTGTTTTATGTGGGTGGTTATTCTTTTATTTTTTTATTTTTTTTAAAAACGGAGTTATGTATTTAAAATGTTGTATGTTGGCCTAGTCTCCTTGAAAATTGAAAATGTAAAGAATGGTGGAGTGGAATAGAATAGAACATAATGAAATGAAACAGGATAGGCCAGAAAGAATGGGCTAGGACAGGGCAAAGCATTGTGTAAAAATAATATATGTTAAATTTCATGAGGTTTTTTAAATGTGTGCTAGAATAATGAATTATGGAGTCTGATTAAAATGTTAATACAAGTACCGTAATTCTCATATAACAACTACTAGTTCACTGATTATTGGACATTACAACAGTGGTACTTATGACTGGTCCTTGATATTCCAGCCATCCCATCACCCTGGTGATCATGTAATTGCCAACTCATGCTTGGCGACCAGCTGGCACTTAGTTGCAGCATCCCACAGTCATGTGATCACCATTTACAAGCTTCCATGTCAGCTTCCCACAAGCCAGTGGAAAAGCTTACAGGAAATACCTCAAATCATTTCAATAAGTGTTTGCAGAGTAGTGCAGTGACCTACAGGTGGAGGCCCCACCTCACAATCAGGAGGCTGAGAATTTGATCCTAGGTAGAAGCAGATTTTCTCTCTCCGAGCATGATAAATCTGCTGAATATAACTGCACATTGGCAACAGGAAGAGGCATCTGGCCAATAAACACTCAACTCCATTCAGTTGGCCAGACTCCATCCTGCAAGGGATTATGTGGTCGTTAAAATATGTCTTGCCTTGCCATACTTGCACTTGCACTACACTTCACAGACCACCTGCCTACCATTCCACTCCATGTAGTAGCAGCCCGCTAGTCTGCTTGTAAACCACCCAGGTCTTGCTTAAAAACATGTGCTTAATGATGGCAATAGGAGTGCCAGGATTGCTACTGCTAAATGATAGAGTCACATGTCATAATGTTACAAGTTACAAGTCCCATCATTTAACAATGAAAATTCTGGTCCCAATTACTATTGTGAACTTGTACAGAATGGCCAGTTTTGAGTCACAATAGGAAGGTGATAGTGCAGAGGTGTTTTAGACCTGTGACTCAGTTCTGATTGGCTAAAGGGCAGTGTCTTCCCATTCTTGGAAGCTAGCTCCACCCGCTATGGAGAATTGCCAGTTTAATGTACATTCCCTCAAGTTGAATGAATTAGATAACTTTAAATGTGAGGAAAGACATGTTTCTAGCCTGTCAAGAATCTATCCTTTATGCTCTCTGCTTTTTCTCTCATCTTCTGCTTTTGAGGAATTGTCCAAGATTTAGTCTCACTATACCACTGCACTGTTCGAGCTCATTTTTTTCTCCCTCATGCACCCACCCTCGTGCGATTTAGTGCATTAAGAAAAATACTTTATGAAACTGAAGAAGAAAATTTCAGTTCTTTGATATTTGAGTCGAGACACAAGATTCTTTAGAATTTCTTTTGCTTAAAATGGAACGGAAACTAATGAAAGGGAACTAATTTTGCTTAAAATTAATGGAAACTAATCAATGAGAGGAGCAACTTAGAATGAAGAAGAAATTTCCTGACTGTTAGAACAGTTAACCAGTTAAAACAATTAACCAGAGGAACAACTTGTTTTTAGAAGTTGTGAAATCTCCAGCGCTGGATGTTTGGACAACTATTTTCCTAAAATGATATAGGGTTTCCTGACTGAGCAGGGGGTTGGATTAGAAGACCTCCAAGCAGGGCCCAGACCGGGTGGGGAATGGAGTGGGGTAGCAAAAATGGAGTCCACTCCAGAGCACCCAATTTGCACTGAAAGATGTTGAAAGAAAATGCAGGGCGACCTGCATAAGCCACGCCCACAGTGTGGTAGTTAAAATTTTGGTAGCTCTTCACTGCCTCCAAGGTCCATTCAAACTGTTATTCTATTCTAAAATTATTATAGCCAGATCAAAAGCTGGAAAAATAATAAGTTTTCACAACATGGACTTAGAAACATACTATCTACATGCCAGAAAATGCTCAAAAATTCTGCCAGAAATCAGAGACAAATCACAATAGATTACATGCTGTTCTGTAATCACTTCTAAGAAATTTGTTGGGAACTAAATTATATTTTTTATGGCTACAAATGCATTACCTAAGAGATGGATTTAAATAAAATAGGAATGTTGCATTTGACAAGCCAGTTTAATATTTAATCATTTTATAGCACGTTAAACATTTAACAAAGGGTTTCAAATATTCCATCTCCTTCACCCTTACTATATCCCATAAGAACATAAGATTAGCCATTCTAGAACAGCAAAAGCCTATCCTAGTTTAGCA